>NC_081562.1:47234599-47320432 GCF_022355385.1 Mustela nigripes | reverse complement strand
TAAATAAATAAATAAATAAATAAATAAATAAATAAATAAATAAATAAATAAAAGTAATTTGTGCCTGGCAAGGCCTTAGCACCCAGTGAGTGGGTATTAGAGTTCAAATATTGACAGCAAAAATGGAGCGTTAGTGAAGAGGAAGCTTGATTGTCCAATCGCCAATGATTACCTCAAACTCGTTTGGGGTTAATTTAGCCAAAGCAGTCCTGAAGGAAAACCTTACGGGTGGCTGGGGTTCTATTGCAAGCGGTGGCTTTTCAGGCATGCCTCTCAGCTTGGAAACACTCCCATGCAGAGTCATCGGTGCCATCCTAACGGAGACAGCTGTGTGGCTGCATTCTGCGTGTGACCTATACTTACCAAGCACAAAGGTTACTGGAATTTGTTCAGCATATCTGTCACAGTAAATTGATAATTTTTCAAAGTAACGTTTTTGGGCTCCTGTAAGTAACAATCTGGAGCAAAAATAAAATGCATAGCCCTTTATGATATTATACTTCTGCACTTGCTTTGCAAGTGATATTCAGTGCAAACAATTAAGCACAAATAATTGTAATTTTTTTTTAAGGCACAGTAACTTTTTTCCTACCTGAGCTGATGTATCTCAAAGACTTTTTAATTGCCGAATGGTTCAAGTACCAATGTTTTTAGTACATGAATGTTATTGGCCATTAGACAGTTGGGTTTATTAACTTTTATTTTTAAATACTTTACATTTTAAGCTTTTGTATGATGAATACATTGGATTTAGAGCAAAATACCTTATGAAAGTGTCCAATTTTCAATTATTCATCAAGTATGCTTAAAAAAAAGTATCTTGATTAAGTGAATTAGTTATTAAGTTAATTACTACATAATAGCCCTAAATTTGACATCTTGATCTTACTCTTCCCTGAATATGCTACTTAGCACATTCTTGATCATATGTGCTATACTTCAAGGGATATTATAACTTTATTTCATAGCCTACAATTAGATAAAATATAAAACAATGCAGATATAACTAGAAGTAAAATTTTTTATTACTATATTTGGTGGGTTTGTAGTTATATAATATAAATATAAAACTTTATATTACAGATCTGACCAAAACTCATTTTCTGGTATTGTTTGACATAAATTCATTTAATGAAACTATTATTGATGTTTATATTATAGGGGGGGGGATTCAGAGGCAGAAGAAAAGTCTCAAGTCATGGTCAAGATCTAGAAAGAGGAACAACACAGATGAATTTGCATGAAAGAATGAGAACAGCTGTTCCAAGGGAAGAAGAAATCCCTTGGAAATCCATGATAACATGTGCCAAGGGCTTGTTTGAGTCAGGAGAACTTGGATAAGGGAAGCAGAGGGATAATGAGGTAACAGGGAGCCACCAGCCAGATTGCAGATGAAAAGCTGGTGCTGAGAGGATTCTGGGGTGCAGGGTGAGCTTGGGGTGCAGGGTGAGCTTGGAATTCCTGCCTTGGCTTTGGAGGAAGTGTCAGAAATTCTCAAGTTAGGAACGGGTTGTGCAGGCGTGTCAAGGTCATGCCAATGACAAGTCACAGCCAGAACAGTTTCTGATACTCAGATAGAAATGGTCAAAGAGGATTTAAACGTGGAAAGCACAGGCCATAAGGTCAGAGGAGCCCAGGTTTGAATTCCAGATCAGCCACTTAAAGATTTGGACTTGGAACCTATCTTTAAATCTCTCGAGCCTCAGTTTTCCCATTTTTTGTAAATGGGAATAATAATAACTATGTGTTATGAAGCTTAAAGAATATATTATATATACAACCACTTAACATATGATGTCATACTTAATCGATTAAAGAGGCTGTTATTATTAATAATTGGCCAAAGGAAAAATATTCAGCTATTAGCTACATAGAAAGTTTAGTAGCTAGAAAGTACTAAAATGATGATTTTGTCAAGTTCATCCAAAAGTAAAAAGAGATATAATCAAAGAAATGAATTCTGTCTTTGACTTAGGATTTTTGCTAAGTGTAATTATTTGCTTATAATAGAATTTTAAAATTTAGGATTATTAGTACACATGAGAATGACACTGTGTCTATATTTTCCTACAGGTAGGTTTGACTTTCTTGGTAAAGTCATGAATGACTTTGAGTTCTTGGTATGTCTTTAATCAAGATTCAACATTTATTTTAATAAGATTTTATAGTTGAACATTAAAAAAATGAAGAATGACTAGCACAATTGATCATTATTATAAGGTACTTTATGGTCTAAAAATTTTTAAAAAAATATATGCATACTATTTTATGGGGTATAAATAAGATATTGGAGCAAAAGTGGAGGCCCCATGGAGGATTTCTGGCTAGGATGCAGCTGCTCTAAGTGCTCTTCTATCCTAAGCAGCGGTAGCAGCAATAAACTCACATTAGTAAAAATAAACTAATGAGACAATTATTCTGAAATGTCACGTGCCTTCCACCATTTCATATTCTGAAGGATTAGATGACACAAAAATAAATTGTCCAAATAATATTGTATTTATAAGACACAACTGAAAGGAGATTAGAGGTTTGTAAATAAAACTTTCCCTTTACAGATATTTTGATAGGCAGCAAAACAGCTCTTCCTATTCTACTTTTGATAATTATCAGCCGGCCAAATTACTATCCCTCTTCTTCAGATGGAGTCCTGCTGCTGCAAAGAAGAAGGCAGGTAAGAGCAATGATAACACAAATTTGTTCATCTGTATGTGGGAAAGAACAAACTGAACTACATAGAAAAGGAGGAAATACAGCCTCAAAAACCTTTAGCTTTTTTATTTTAAGTTCTAACTTCCCCCAGAGTAGAAATGGATGCAATCAATTTTAATTAAAAAAAAAAAACTCACAAAGCTTCTCTTTTGTACTATTGATAAAATTTTATTAAGACCATGATTTTAGCCATGAAAGTATTTCTTGGACATGATTTTGCTCAGATTTTCTGTCAGTCTGACAGGCGTAGGTTGTGATGTTATAAAGAATAAACATCTTCCGTTGTGAATATAACACACCCCAAACTCAGAAGATATCAACAAAATAAATTAGTTTTCAGGCCTTTATTTAGTTGAGGTATAGGTAAGATTGGCAGGCACCATCCTGGATAAGATCTCGTCATTCCAGGCAAAAGATAGGAAAGTTGCCTGATATATACCATTCTCAAAGATGTTCATTATGTAGGTAGTTGCTATAAGCTGTCAAATTACAAACTGACATTATCAATGACAGAGCTGAGATGGGCACAAGTGATTATGTGTCTGTGGCCTTTGCCATTCCAAATCATCGCTGTGTATTTAAGTATGAATCTTCCCTTTTATACCTCTGGCGAAGTTTGGCAACATGACTCACTGTGATCAGCTAACGTGGGGCTGGAATGAGAGCCACCTGAATATGATAGAGTCTACTTAACATCCTGAGCATGGTTAGGTGTGGATTAAAATACCGTGTCCTGAGTTGAAGAAGGCAAGAGTGGATCATGCAAAGGAGGAGATTACATAATGCAAAAGTCAGCGGCAACCAAAGACTCCGATTTTTGAGACTGTATTCTTCCATGATATCTGATGGCCATAGGAGACATGCAAAGGAAGGTACCTGTACACCAAACTTATTGCCGTGTAAAAAACAGCAAAGACAATAAATTCCCTGTACAGTAGTTTGTAGATGCTGCCTCTCCACTTGAGGAGTAACCTATGAAATCCAAAAAAAGTCGCATTTGCTACTTTACTGGAGTACGTGACAGTCATCTTGGATAGCTTTTCTAGAAGAGCAAGAAGACAAAACACAAGTAAAAAGCAATGTTTAAGTTTGAGCGTTAAGTCTATCTCTCAGACTCAAGCCCCTAACCAGCCATCTCCCCATTCTGCCTTGCTCTGTTTAACCGATTTGGAATTTGGCGATAAGCACCTTCGCCCTGCTGAATCTTTTAGGAGGAAAGGGGAGTTAAGTAGTCTCTGGAAAGGGTGATATTGGAACTTGCATTCATTTCTAAATGTTATCCAGGTTTTATAGTCATCACTTAGTAATATTTAAATGAACAAATGTGATCTGAGAAGTGTGTTTTCTTAATTCATGGGAAGATTTAGGGTATCGATATGCTATATAAATTGACATTTCCAAAAGCACCAGCCAAATGTACTCTCTGGGTCTTTATTTGCTAAGGTATATAAAGAAGTATCTATTTCACCCTTAAATTTCCTGAGGGGGAATTGATAGCTCTCTACTTAGAAATCAGGAGATACTGTTGAAAGAAGCAAGCCTCTTGTGGGAATTTAATTCATGGGTCACTTTTGCTGGTTTTAGTTGGATGTGGGTACCTCTGTAGTGGGGCTCCAAGTGCATGGGAAACCCTCTGTACACTTTTCAAGGAAGGGTCACCATGATAGTAGTGGACTTTTCCCTGGAAAAATCATCATAAAATACCTAGGGAGGTTCACTTTCTTTTTGGAACTGACCAAAATGAGGCCCCGATTTGGGTTCTCTCTACTTGGATCTGTTCCGTAGATGTGAGTAGGATGAGAATGGGACCCCAGTGCCTCGTTCCAGTGAGTTCTCTGGAATTCCATTGCTTTCCAACAAGACAGAAAACATTCAAGTTCTGAGATGGCCTTGAACTAATCCGGCACCACTACTCTCTAACATGGAGCAGAAACAGATAACAGGAGAGGTCTCTGAAATCTTTTTTGCTTCAAAAGGATCTATGAGGAGGGTCTTACAGAGAGCTACTTAGATGGAAGTTATGGGGGTTTTACAGATATTTGGGCTAGACACAGGAAATAAATCCTCTAGCAGATTTCTTACAGGAAGTAGCCTGCAGCACACATTTTATCTAAACGAGAAAACTTCCTGTCTTTATTCGGAGGTGAGAAAACAATCCAATTCTGATTTGCCTAGTTTCCCTGAAGAAATAAAACTCTGGCACTACATTCACAAACTTAAACTTTCAGCATCACTGATGTTAGTAAAGAAATCGGGGCTTTTGGGGATAAGGAAGTGGCATTACGAGAGGACGGCAATCATGCCACAAAACCAGTCTCATTTTCCCATCTTTACCTTGTCTATCTGTCTAAAGTGAGTAGAGCCAAAATGGGGGGAGAGGAGCATAATAAATTAAGCCCACTTCATAATTTGTTCTCACGGGCAGTCTCATTTTAGCTAACAGTCCTCAACTTGGTTTAACAGCTCTCCCATCTGTTTCAGCCGTCAGAAAAATTAAGATCGGATAGAGTAGAGGTCAGAATGAAAATACACGGGTACTCTTTGTGCACTAACCTATTTCTTGGGTTCGGAGACTCCGGCAGGAAAGAAAATCTTGCAATTTCAGGCTCCCCCTGAAGAGGAGCCTTCAGGTCCGTGCTGTGTTCGGCTTCCCACTCCGCTCGTGCACACTCAGATTTCCTTTCCTTCTCTGGCCACCGAGAAGACCCAGAGGGTGACAGGTCCAGGAGTTAAATGTTTTTCCACTTGCGGAGGCCTGTTTATGCCAATTTGCCCACTGATGACAGTTATAGCCGGGAACAAACAGAAGCAACAGCTGCTGATGTAGCTTTTTTCTACTCTATAATTATAACTCCACCTGCCGCCCAAAGTACCCCTTTGAATGAGAAGTCGGAGGTGACGTGAAGGAGGCTGGGCCCTTGAAGTCTTGTTATTCTCATTTTGGTTCTACCCTGGGATCAAGGAAGACAGATCCATTTTCCCCTAAAGTGTTCTGTTTAGAAGTTCACTGGCCACAGATGAGAATCTGGGTAGTCTTTGTGTGCTTAGGATGAAGAGTGAGTTGTTGTGAGGCCATAAACTGGGGCAGATGAGAATATATACAAGATTTTCACTCGTTTGAGAGGTATTGAGAATGATCTTCCCTTCAAAGCAACAAGCATGTGTGTTTGTGAATGCATGGGCATGTGCGCGTGCGTATTTTAGAAAAGCAAAGAGAATTATTGTGTGTGATGATGGCTTAGTGCAGTGGAAAACAGCACACGGATTCATTACATTTGTTACCCTTCTGTGGGCAGCTAGGAAAATTTTTTAATAATTCAAAATGGCTTCCATAGTTTTCTTCTTGAGAGAGGGAATACATTGGCATTCTCTAAATAGTGAAATAAATAATTCAGGGCCTTTGCAACCTTCTAAAGTAATGTGTGCCCCAAGCATTACAACTTTAGTTTAACTGAAACAACAACAAAAGACATATATTTTTGTGAGGAAAGAATAAAAAAAATGCTTATTTTGAAGTTGAGGAATATACATTGAAAAGGGTTTTTTAAGTAGCATCTTTAAGTTTTATATGCATTTGCCTGGTTTCTTTACTAAACTATAAGAACCCTAGAGCAAAGACAGAGCATAGGTGTCTAATATCTTGCCCCCATCCCTGTTCACAGTTCTAGAATGAAGTGGATAATGGATATTCAATATGCATCTGTTGTTTGATTAACATCTTTTTTTTTTCCAGTAAGAAGAATTACTGCCTTTATTTATTTTATTTTTTATTTTTTTATTTCTTTTCAGCATAACAGTATTCATTGTTTTTGCACCACACCCAGTGCTCCATGCAATCCGTGCCCTCTCTAATACCCAACATCTTATCATCACTGTGACGCTTCTGTGAGTACATTTGGGGGAATTTGTGAACATTTTAAAAACACATGTATCATGCTGCACGTTTTACATGTGGTTGCCACGGGAAGTGGTTGACTAGACCTGATGGTGCGTTTATAAGAGTTTGCAAGACTAATCAGTGTTATAGAGTTTGAGCAAATCTAAACCCGAGTGCTTATGAAATAGAAACACGGAGAGTATTTTTTAAAAAAATTCTTACTTTTGTGTCTCCTACTAAAACATGGCAGGATTCCCAGCAGTAAGGACCGTGGAACCAGGGGAGTCAGCCTCCTCTATGGGGCACTGTTGGTTGGTCTCACTTTTAAACAAGGTTAATGATGCTCATCTTTCCCATTACACTGTTTTGAGGAATGACTAATTAATGGTTAAGATCGCATTTGAAATGCACGTTAGTCAATAATGATTAGACTAAATGAACAAACTCTCATTACTGAGCTCTGAGTCCGGGGGCTATTTCTAACAATGTCCAGAGAGATGCCTTTCAGAGATGAACTCATTAGAGGGGACAAGCCACTATAGCTTATTTCAAAATATCCAACAAACCGCCAAATGGCACAGTTAACTGGTCATATGACTTTTTGAAGAAAACTTTAAAGTTTCTTGTTAAAAATAGACATTTTCCCAGATTCTGAAAGTAACATATGCTTATTAAAAAATAAAAAGTAAAACAACGCATAAAGAACAGAGTTATACTCTATATTGCTACCCTAGAGGAGTGATAATCATTTGGCACAGTGTTCATCTTTCCAGATTTCTGCAGAAAATATTTTAATTCCTATAATTAATAGTAAACAATATGATAGACATCTCTTTTTGTATATATATGTGAGTGTATAAATATATGTATACACATAGACACAAACACACATATATATATTTATACAATTCCAGTCATATTTTGACAGTAAACATCAAGTAATGTGATCCTGACCACTCTGACTCTCAACGATCCTAATAAACACATTTGTCTTTGATTCCAGTAAAGATCCAGTGACAGGAAAATTCATAAAAAAAGAACAAGGGATCATTTCTAAGTGAGGAGAATGCTGATATTCATCCGTAGGTGTCTGGATAAATCACTGGTCATTCCTCAAAGGCAAACAAGAACAAACTGAAGTAACATTGCCAATTCC
Source organism: Mustela nigripes (assembly GCF_022355385.1). Lineage (NCBI taxonomy): Eukaryota > Metazoa > Chordata > Mammalia > Carnivora > Mustelidae > Mustela > Mustela nigripes. The sequence continues at coordinate 47,312,687 of NC_081562.1, read as the reverse complement.
TCGAGTAGAACCAGCTTTTTAAAAAGCCCTACATTCATTTTAAACTCTTCTACTTATTTCATTGATGTGAGAAATCCTTTTGTTTTTAAAGAAAGGTATTTTTTTTTTAAAGATTTTATTTATTTGACAGAAAGAGACCCACCAAGAGAGAGAACACAAGCAAGCAGAGTGGAAGAGGGCGAAGCAGGCTCCCCGCTGAGCAGGGAGCCCGATGCGGGGCTCCATCCCAGGACCCCGGGATCATGACCTGAGCCGAACCCAGACGCTTAACGAGCTAAGTCACCCAAGCGCTCCACTTACATTATTAAATAAGGAATAAGGAATAAGTAGACATGTTTGAACAGGATAAGGGCTTGAAAAAAATCGGTGTTACAGAAAGACTGTGTAGAGAGAATGTGATGGATTTGAGTGGACAGGGGGTATAGCAAGGGAACCAGTCTGGAGTCATTATGGCTGTTCCTGTAGGAACTGGGGTGGTGGGTGAGTGGAATGCAGAGAAAGGACGGTGAGAGAAAGCCCAGAGGAAAACTACCACAGGAGGGAAAACCGTTGCGGGGGCTTGGGGGGAGTGAAAGGGAGAGGAAAGAGATGTCTTCTAGGGCTCTTCCTTTGTCCTTGGAGCCCACTTGCTCCACAAGAACTACAGAATACGATTTCGAACTTGTTCAAGTGACATGGTTCTCTGCAGAGCACCGTGCAACTTTGATGTTTGATTTGATCCTGTAAATAAGAACATCTTATCAGAAAGAAATGGGTGCAAAGTAAGATCACAGGTAGAAGCCCATGGGCCCATAAAAAGTCAAGTCGTTGAATTATTGAATTATGTATGATTAGATAATCCTCAGGTTTTCTGTTAATAATCCTGTTAATAATACTTTTTCTGGCATTTGCTCATTTTGCAATATGCTGGCTCTCTACAAAAGATAGTAGTCAGGGCTGAAGCCCAAGAAAAATTCATAGGGTAAACTTTCAATTGAGAGCATTCATTCATGCTTTTTTTCCCCACAGCAGGGTACCTTGGCTCAGCTGGTTTGAGAGCATGCACAGTGATATTTTTTCCCTACAGTTAATTTTCAGTGGGCTCAGAGGGGCTGTAAGCTTCTTCAGAACTCCTGCTTTACTCTTTCTTGCTTCTCTTTCCCTATTTACTGGTTGCTGTGAAGCAGCTGACTGGGACAAGCCATGTGTCAGTCCAGATGTATGGAGGTTTCTGATACATGGTGTTGGTGATGGAATGCAGCCAAAAGTCAAACCAAAGTGGGGTTAGTTAAGTTTTTTTCTTTTTGACTTCAGGGGAGAAATAGAGAACGTCTAGGATTAGAAGGGATATTGAATTTTATTACAGATGAAGTTCTAAGCTCCTAAGGGACTGGATATTTGAGGAGTCATCATCACTTTCTTTACACCGAGTAATTGCCAACTCAGCAGAACAGCAATGCATTAGTTCAAATTCTGAAGGTTATCTTTTTCTAATGGACGGTACAGAAATGTTGTTCTATTTTAGTGGTGGAAGCCTAGAGTCTAGAGGGTTCTTACTATGGTGCTTAAAGTGTATCCTGTGCTTTCTAATCAATTATATTTCTTAAATGGATGGGACTGCTTAGCTCAGGTACATTCCTGATCGCTAAAGGAAAAAACAAAAAACCAAAAAACCCTGCAACATAAAACCAACCAAAGAGCAGTATAGTTTTACATGGAAAAGTATACTGCTTATACTTTTTTGCATAAACAATATTTTTTATTCTAATATTTGTATATGCAAATCCAAGTATATTGCTTATTCCAAACAGCCAAGAGATTCTGTTACTTTACCACTGTAATGGTAGGAGGTGGCCATCTGGAAATTATAGAACTATAAAGGGAAGATATAGGTGAATAGAAAAATTCCAAGCATAAATCTCTGGATGCCTCTAAGACACCTTTCCATCTGAGGTAAAATGCATGTGGAAATGAAATACAGATGTTGGTTCTGGTTCTCTCACATGGTGGGTTGCTGCTTAATGGCTATTGCTGGAGAGGAGAGTGGGTTTGGAGTAAGAGAATGAAGGAGAAACTTCAGTTTGTGTTCCATATATTTTTGTATTTTTAAAGTAACATCCATATTTTCATATTTAATCATATGCAATAAAAATCTTATTTAATACCACTTCCAAATCTACTCCTCCACCTCAGATATTTTATCCAACTCCAGAATGTTCATCATATTCTCATCAACATCTCAAATCCAACATGCCCCAAACTGGACTCCTGATCTTTTTCCTAGAAAATGCTCCATCTGTCACCTTTCATGTCAATTGATGAAAATTCCTTCCTCCCAAAAGGTAAAAACCTTGGAGTCACTCTCCACTCCTCTCTTTCTTTCCTACCACAGGCCAGTCTTCCACAAACCCTCCACTTCCCAGATAGACTCAGAATCTGTCACCTCACTCTCTGCTCACGTGCCTGGTCTTCCTCCCCCGACTCCCCTGAGCCACCATCATCGCTCTCACGGCTTGTTCTGGCAGCTTCCTGGCACACCTCCCTGCTCTCCACTTGCTCTCTTTCGTCCTCTGACAAGAAGGCAGAGTGCTCATACTGACAGGTAGGTCAGGTGCATGGTGTCACTCTTCTGCTCAAAGCCCCTCCATGGCTCCCTCTTAAAAGCCCAAGTCCTTCAACTGTCCACAAGGTTCATGGCTGCAAGGCCCCATTTCCTCTCATGTTTTTTTCCTATCATTCTTCCCTATCCTGTGGGTCACATTCCTCTCCTTTCCTTCCTGGAACATATCTGGCATGGTCCCATCCTAAAGCCCGAGAAATGGCTCATCTTTGTGCCTGGAATGCCCTTCTTACAGGTATTTGAGGCATTGTCTCCCTCACTCTTTCAGATCTTTGCTCAAATCTTTTCTCCATGATCTGATAATCTTACTTAAAATTGCACACTGACCCAGTGCACCTCTCTCCCCCTTGCACTCCTGATCCCCTTTATCCTTTTGCTTTTTATCCATGCCATTAATCTCCTTTTTAAAAAAAAAAAAAGATTTTATTTATTTATTTGACAAGCAGAGATTACAGTAGGCAGAGAGGCAGGCAGAGAGAGAGGAGGAAGCAGGCTCCCTGCTGAGCAGAGAGCCCGATGCGGGGCTCGAACCCAGGACCCTGAGATCATGACCTGAGCTGAAGGCAGGGCTTAACCCACTGAGCCACCCAGGTGCCCCTATCTCCTTTATTTTTTAAGAAAGAGTCTATCTATGTATCTATCTATGTATCTATTTATTTATTTGACAGAGAGAGAGAGAGAAAACACACAAGCAGGTGGAGCAGCAGGCAGAGGAAGAGGGAGAAGTAGGCTCCCCGCTGAGCAGAGATCTATGTCTCCTTTAAATGTATCATCTAATTCACACATATATTGTGTTATTGTCTACTCATCCCTACTAAATTGGAAGTTTCACGAGGGTAGGGGGCTGTCTGTTTTGCTCACTGATGAAAACAAAGTGCACCCAATGCCTAGTTCAATAAATATTTCTTGAATGAATACATCTAAAGGAGAGACTAGAGAGGTTTCCACTTTTTTTTTTTCATGTAAGTTTCACGAGCACAGATTCCATTATTTTGTTACTTGCTTTATATCTAACACCTAGAGAAGTATCTGGCATCTCATAGGTACCCAGTAAATACTTGTGAAATGAATAAGAGAACATATATTTTTATTCAGATGTTTAAGCCTATCTTTTTCATAGAAATGTTTCTTACAGGATGAAAATGAAGAGACTGGGAATTTTTCCTGCAGTGGTTTTATAGCGCGCCAGAAAGTGAGAGGCTGAGAGCACTTCGGGACCTCTGAGTACTGACTCCGCGTTCTTCCTGGACTGTGGGAAGCTACGCCAGCATTGTGTGGTCACCTCTCTTCTGAATTTGTGTATCCTTCGCTCACTCAGGAATTTAGAGAGTAGGAGTGTGGGTGGTTCCAGACAATCATCTGTAACTCTGTCTCTTACAGTGTTTTTTTTTTACTGACCTCAAGGAGATTTAGTGGAGGATACCACTGTGCTTTAAATAGCAATAAGGAAAGAGGCAGGAAAAAATTGATTCCTTTCACTTCTTATTGACTACCCTTAGGCATCATTTTGTTCCACGCACGGGACTGAGTACTCACTTTGCTGGTGACAGATGCCTTGCACACTCATTAAAATACCAGGGTAATGAAAGAATGAATACAGTAAATGGCCTTTAATGCTGGTCTAGGTGGTGATGATATCACTTATGGTACGCAGAAGGGGCCTTGGGGTTCTTGACCTTGAATGCCCTTCTGGGATAGGGGTTATGGTTCTTTGTGAAGATTAAATTACCAAGGTCCTTTAGTGGACTATTAATGACTAAATCCCAATAGCAGAGTAATAGTATATGAGGGGTGTAGATATGCTGTTAAAGGTTATTTCAGAGCACATTCTGACATATTTCAATATTTTTTGAGATAAAAATGGAGGTAAATTGAGAATTAAGTCTTGTCTTTACTCTTTAACACCCTCTATGTACCCTGATAGTTTGGGGATGACTCATATTCACTCTCTTCTGTTTTTCCCATAGGCTCATAATGAGACTAAATTAAAAGCCCAAAAATGAGTTGCATAAAAGCAAACTCAATAGAACTCAGCTCATAGACCTACCTCATGGCTTTAAGAAAATGAGGTCTGAGTGTGTGTGCACAAGGCTACTTTTCCCTTAGCACAGCACTGTCTTGTTACAGAAGACCAAAGAAAAAGGTAAGTTATATACAGTTTCCTTTTCATTCGAGCAAAACTAGGGGGTTGCTTTTTTTATCTTTGCCTTCCCTTCTGCAAACCCATCTTTTAAAGCTTTAATTTAGTTGTGCTTATCATTAGACTATTTAAGAGAACCAGAGTAGTTCTTTGTAAACTTCATTACTATCTAACAAAATTACATATTAACTCACTTTTGACTCCACAATCCCATTTCCAAAAATTCACCTTGAAGCATGCCTCCAATAATGCAAAAATGCATATATATCAAGAAATCAATAGCAGCATTATTTGCAGCTGCAAAATATTGAAAAGAATCTAAATGCCTCTATGTAGGCCAGTGGTTGAATAAACTATGGTAGTCCACAAAATGGAGTACACAGATGCAGAAAGGATTAAAAATGATCTTTATAAATTGATAGGGAGTGACTTCCAGGGTATATTGGGTGAAAAAAACAAAATGCAAAAGATTCAAATAAACACGTGGGAAGATATTTGACATCATTAGTCATTAGGAAAATGCATATCAAAACCACTTCACACCCATTAGGATGGCTATAATTAAAAAATAAACAAACACGGAAAATAGCATGTGTAGGCAAGGATGTGGAGAAATTGGCACCCTTTGTGCATTGCTGGTAGGAATGGAAAATGGCTATGGAAAATGGTCTGGTGGTTCTTCCAAAAGTTAAACATGAAATTACCCTATGATCTGGCAATTGTATTTCTAGGTTTTTATCCCAAAATATTGAAAATAGGTCTTCAAACAAATATTTGTGCATGAATGTTCAAGGCAACACTATTCACATTAGCCAGAAGATGGAAACAACCCAATTGCTCATCAGCTGATGGACAGATAAACAAAATGTGGTAAATCCATACAATGGAATATTATTTAATCATAAAAAGAAATGAAGTACTGATACAGGCTACAACGTGGATGAACCTCAAAAACATTATAGTAAATGAAAGAAGCCAGTTACAAAGGTCACACATATGGCAGAGTTCCATTTATATTAAACATCCAGACTAGGTAAGTCCATGGAGACAGAAAACAGATTAGTCATTGGCAGGGACTGTGGGGAAGGAGAAATGGGGAGTAACTTCTTAATGGTTATGGAGATTCCTTTTGGGGCAGTGAAAATATTGTGAATCTAAGCAGAGATGGTGGTTGTGTGTGAATGTACTAAATACCAGTGAACTGTGCACTTTAAAATAGACCTTTTTATATTCTGTGAATTGTACCTCAAAAATAAAAGAAAGGGTCCCTATGGTATGCCTCTTTTCATGAAAGAAAATGGGGGGAGATAAAATATATACGTATCTGTTCATTTGTGCAAAAGATACACAAGGATTAAATGTAATGAAGTTGGGTACTCAGCATTGGGGGGGGGAGTGAGGTGGGAGGAATGAGGAAGTAGGAGTTGGTAGCAGGGTTGGGAGAATGACATTTACCTGATACTTTGTTTTGTAGTTTTGGATGGCTCTGACTCTTAAAACCATAGTACTGTTTCACATATCCTCAAAATAAAGAATTAAAATCAACCAGGATGTGAGGAAACCCCAATTTGGAATACAAAGAGTAACAAATGGATATAAATATTACTGATGAATATCATAACCATACTAAAGAAGTTAGGGAAGAACCAACTAACTCTGGAAGATAGTATTTAGACTGTATAATGTAAGGCTAAAGACAGAACTGCCTGCAAATATTATCCTCTAGTTTGTAAATTTTTTTCCTCAGGGGTGTGGGTTAGCAATTCTGAAACTACTTTATCTGTATACTAGGATAGAAAAAATAAGTAATGAGCTTCGGTGAGAAATGATTGATTCCAGGGGAAATACAAAATGAATCTGGAATAGCTTATGGTGCCATAAAGTATGGAAGTACTAAAAAATGATGGCATGTGTAAAAATGATACAAGAACCCACTTGAAACAGCTTCTAATGAAAGGTAGGACAAGTTGAGCTAAAAAATAACAATGATAGTAATGGATTATAACCTGGAAAATGAAATAGGTATCCCTGAGTTCATGCTGATACAAATAAATAATTGAATAAATAAATAAATGGGGAGAAGTAACAACTCTTCTTTAATAAATATAGAAGGAATGATAGAAAATCAACAAAAGGCAAAGACAAGAATAGTTAATGGACACTAAAAGCAGTGAAGATAAAGAATGTTGAGAGATAGGATATTTACATAAACTCAAAGTATTTCCTAACAAGATAGTTTTACTTACAAAAGGATAAATAGTGCTTTATAGAGATGAAACCTGGCTAATACTGTACAGCTACGTGATCAAAGTCAACTTCACCATTAAAAGTCATTGACATCAGAATCCTTAAGATGAGGCACTGAGAAAGGCATACCCTCACTCTTACTGTATTCCTACTTCAAATGCATAACCTCAACTTAATACCGAGAAAACATCAGACTAATTGAGGGATATTCTACAAAATAATTGACCAGTCTTTGAAAATGTCAAGATCATGAGATATAAGGAAAGACTGAGAAACAGTTACAGACTGGAGGAGATTAAGGAAACATGACAATTGGATCTTGTACCAGAAAAAGGACATGAGCAGGGCAACTGGTCAAAATTGGATAAGGTCTGCAGACCAGTTAGTAGTATTGTATCAATGCTAACTTCCTGGTTTTGACCACTGTGTTGTGGTTAGTTAGTAAGATGTTAACAGTAGGGGAAGCCAGGTGAAGAGTATATGGGAAATTTGGTGCAACTTGTCTCTAAGTCTAAAATTCTTCAAAGTAATAAGTTAAAAGAAAAGTCTTTCTCACTTAAAACCTTTTTGTTGGGGCACCTGAGTGGCTCAGTGGGTTAAGCCTCTGCCTTTGGCCCAGATAATGATCTCAGGGTCCTGGGATCGAGCTCCGCATCAGGCTCTCTGCTCAGCGGGGAGCCTGCTTCCCCTTCTCTGTCTGCCTGCCTCTCTGCCTACTTGTGGTCTCTCTCTCTGTCCAATAAAAATAAATAAAATCTTTTTAAAAGATTCTACAAAAAACCTTTTTGTTTATTTTGCTCGCTTTCACATTGAGCTGAGGCAAGATTTTGAAAATACGGGTAGAGTGACATCATTACTTTCCCTTTCAAAAAAAAATAAGAGATTAAGGAAGGAACTTGGGATTATTAAATTAAGATGTTTCTGGTCCCTCTCCCTTCCTAGAGAAAAGATTAAATTGAAATAGGAAAATGGTGCGGCAAGATGTGGGGGAGAGGATCCAGTGGGATGAAATGATCTCGGAAAATGTTACCATCCCTCTGCCTGAATGAAAGAGGGGAGGGAGAGGTTAGTGGAACCCAGAGAGGGCAGCTGAATGAAAAGGACACTGGATAGGATATGTGGGTGCCTTCTGGGGTAGGACACAACCAATTGACAGTAACAAAGCAGGGGAGCCTGGTGAATAGAATGGCCCAGTCTTACTTGTCTTCTGCCTTCCAAGCTCCTGCCAGGGCCTCCGACCGGCTGTACCGAACCAGAAGCCAGAGGTCAGTTTAAACATATCCGCCTTTAGGGATTCAGAGGGGAGTACAGGGATCTGGAGGAAGAAAGAAAAGCTATCAAGTACTGAGATCAGCTAGTCTATCCCCCTCATTTTGCAGATGAGCAAAACAAACCTCAACGAGGGAAAAAAAGGCATCCCATGTCACAATAAAAGGCAGTGTGATAGGGCTGAAAACCCATTGGTCTTTGAGTTGAAACACCTAGGTTCTGTCTTGGTTTGGGGCTTCAGTTTCCACACCTATGAATAAATGAAGTAGACTAAAGCAGTGGTTCTCAGTTTGGGGTACACATACCCCTGGCTTATCCCTGAAGGCTTTAAGGAGACAAAAGGGCATGAATAATTTTAAGTGTGTCATTTTTTTAGACCCACATCTTCCTTATATATATGTATTCTTATCTAAAGTTAATGTGCTTTCCTTTTGATAATTGTTCTTCCACTTGACAAAAGAAAAGCCTTCTCCTTGGCCATCTCAAATATTACTATAATGCATTATTTCCAGATGTGGGGGCACCAAATGAAGGGACATTTTGAAAATGCATTATTTTGGGGGCATATACCTGTGACAACAAACCAGAGACTTTCAAGGAAGAAATATTGGAAGGGGCAGCAGTTACTGAGGACAAATATGCATTCACACATAGACTTTCTGCGAAGGGTTTGGATCTTACAAATAAACATTTCACATTTCAAACCTAAGGATGAAAGCAGGTCTTTGTTCTTTCAGGAGGAAAGAAGTTTCTAGAGACAAACAAAAAAGCCAGACTCTTAACTATAGAGAACAGACTGGTGGTTATCCATGGGGATTGGGGAGTAGGTAAAATAGGGGGATTAAGAGTGCACTTATTCCGAGGAGCACTGAGTAACGTACAGAACTGCTGAAACACTGTATTGTATGCCTGAAACGAATACAGCACTGAACATTAATTATACTGGAATTAAAAATATTTTTATTTAAAAAAGTAAAATTGTGTCAAATCTACCTCGATGAAGCTGTTAAAAACATTTAAAAAAATTCAAATCTGTTTCTGATTTAGATGATGAGCAACTTGAAATCTTCCTGGAACTGGTCATGCCACATACCAGGCTGACTGGCACAACTGTAAATGATAATATGCAATTGTTTCTACTTCTTACACATACTTTTTTTTTTTTTAAAAGATTTATTTATTTATTTGACAGAGAGAGAGAGAGAGCACAGGCAGAGTGGCAGGCAGAGTCAGAGGGAGAGGCAGACTCCCTGCGGGGCAAGGAGCCCGATGTGGGACTCAATCCCAGGACGCTGGGATCATGACCTGAGCCGAAGGCAGCTGCTTAACCAACTGAGCCACCCAGGCATCCCTTACACATACGGTTTTATTATTGTATAGAGCTCTTGCGTCTTCACAGAAAAACCAGTTCATGGTGAGTTAGACAAGACCAGTTGTCACTTCTTTTGAACACTCTTTTTATTGTATTTTTTAAAGATTTTATTTATTTATTTGACAGAGAGAGACACAGCAAGAGAGGGAACACAAGCAGGGGGAGTGGGAGACAGAGATGGAGGGGGAGTGGGAGAGGGAGAAGCAGGCTTCCTGCCCGGCTCCCATTGGGCCTTGATTCCAGGACCCTGGGATCATGACCTGAGCCATAGGCAGATGCTGAGTCACCCAGGTGCCCCTTTTGATCACTCTCAAACTCAGACGTAGGAATTGCCATTCTGGCTCAGCCTTAGATTTATCTTACTCTGGTGTCTCCCTGAGGAGTAGCAGTGATCTCTTCAATGGCAACTTTAAGGCTAATAATTTCCAAGTTTCTAGTAGTTGTCAATTATGATTCTGCCTTCCTTACATTCCTCTAACATCCCCTCCAATTCTTGAAAATAGTATTATTGTTTTGTTAAAATGAAAACATGCTCACTGTAAAATTTCGAACAATTCAGGATAGTAAAATGGAAGGACAGAAAAATCCCAAATTTCACCCATCAACAATAACTGTTAACATTTGATGATGGTCTTTCCAGATACATTCTATGCCTAGAGACACATGCACGTTATTTTCCATAAATGAGACCGTCTTATGCATGCTGTGTGGTAATCTGCCCTTCCACCGAACGCTATGCTATGAGATGTGTGCTGTACATTACACATATTTTTTTAGATTATTTATTTATTTGACAGACAGAGATCACAAGTAGGCAGAGATGCAGGCACAGAGAGAGGAGGAAGCAGGCTCCCTGCTGAGCAGAGAGCCCGATGCACGGCTCAATCCCAGGATTCTGGGATCATGACCTGAGCCAAAGGCAGAGGCTTTAACCCACTGAGCCACCCAGGTGCCCCCACATCACACATGTTTTATGTATGTGTTCAATACTCCGTTTAGATTGTTTCCAGTTTTTCACTTTCAAAAAACTCTGTGACAAACATTCTTGTGCATATTTCTTTTCATGTTTCTGCAGTGTCTCTGCATTAATGGGTGGTATTAGTTTTAGATTGTAGACACCTTTGAGAATCTAATGAGAGCTATGTACTACCTCCCTTGCAAACTACACATAGTCATATACCTCATTTTGACTTTGACATTTTTTGTGTGTGGTTCCTAGATATGCCCCTCGAAGTTCATCCTTGCTGAGGATACTTGCTAAAGATCCTTGGCCTCCAAATTAAGAATACCTACTTTAGGGGCACTTGGGTGGCTCAATGGGTTAAGCCTCTGCCTTCGGCTCAGGTCATGATCTCAGGGTCCTGGGATCGAGCCCCACATCAGGCTCTCTGCTCAGCATGGAGCCCACTTCTCCCTCTCTCTCTGTCTGCCTCTCTGTCTACTTGTGATCCCTCTCTGTCAAATAAGTAAATAAATAAATAAAATCTTAAAAAAAAAAAAGAATACCTACTTTAGAATCAACCTGTACGTTTTAATAGCCTTTAAATTTATTTATATTAATTTATCACATGTGAAGTACTCATATGTCTCTCTGTCTCTTTTAATTGGGTCCAACGCTCCAGGCTCTGTCTAACTTTGGAGGTTTGGTGACATAGTAAATAATCAGATTACATAACTTTCCATTGATTGCCACAGGGGCTGATGTGATTTTGAACATGGAACAATGCATTCCATCTAACTTTATAGGCTTTAAGAAAGTCTCATAAACAAAAATTTCATAGGTTAAAAAAAAGGTATTGGAGCATTTGATTCCTTCATTCAGCATGTAGACATTGAGTAGCAGCTCTGTGTCCATCTTGGTGCTGGGGGCTATGAGTAAGGCTTCTATCCCTTCCTTCAAGGGCTTCACTGTCTAGAAGGAGAGTCAAGCTTACGGACACATCATTGTCAGGTGGGGATAGATTACAATCTGCTCTCACAGGGCAGCATGAACACAGAGGTGTGAACTAGCACACACTCAGGGAACTTTGGCGGGTCTGCGTGACTGAAGGGTAGTGGTCAGGAGGAAACAGCCATCCTCTCGGAGGTGTTATCAGCAAACCTGCTCTTTTCACATGGCCCATTCTCCAGCCCCACCCATCTGAAAGTTCTTCCCTTTTCTCTGGACATAATATTTACTTCACTACTCAGGGAGACTCACTACTGACTTGAAATCCAACCATATCCTGGATGGCTAAAGTGAATCTAGGAAGCCAGGTGGTTTGAGGAATCACTTAGGTTACAACCCACAAGGCAGCTAGGTTGTTTGATGAAAACATCACTTGTGTAGATTTGCAGATATAGATGTCCTAGAGATTCAATTGCTCCAGTAGACAAAAACCAGGAGAAACCACAGGCCAAGTTTACATGTAAGTAAACCTAAGTGCTAAGTGGTTTGCTTCCTGTCCCGTGGAGTGTGCAAAGCTTGTAAACACACACCAATAGGCTGAGAAGCTTATTTTTGTGGAGTTTTTTGGTTTGTTTTTTGTTTTTGTTTTGTTTTGTTTTGCTTTGTTTCACCATACTTTATACCTCTTGGCTTGGATGTAATAGTTTCAGTGCCCTTAGAAAGAAACCACTTCAGGGGCGCCAGGGTGGCTCAGTGGGTTAAGCCTCTGCCTTCAGCTCAGGTCATGATCCCAGGGTCCTGGAATTGAGCCCCACATCGGGCTCTCTGCTCAGCGGGGAGAGCTCTCTCTCTCTGCCTACTTGTGATATCTTTCTGTCAAATAAATAAATAAAATCTTAAATAAAGGAAAAAGAAAAAAAATAAAGAAACCACTTCATTTGTCTTCGGCACAGCCCAAAGATCTCTTCAGTAGCTTGACTTCGTTTAGAAAGGTGAATCTCACCCATCTGTTGTGGCTTACAAGCCATTTTAGTCCTCACCTCTCTCCATTGCCCTCGTTTTTTCTGCTGCATCTTTCCTCTTTCTTCACTGACCTCTTTTCTTTGGGTTTCTCACGTTTGGATTGCCATTCACTGGTGACTTCTAGGTCTTCACATTTGCAATTCATCCTCTGCTCCCCTCCTTTACCTGCCTTCCTGAGTCAGTCCTGGGGTGCCTGGCACACGACAGGAGGCCATCCCTCAGCTGAGGACCTGGGGGCACTCATATTACCCCCATATTTGAAAGAGGAGGAAGGAGAGGAGTGTTAACAATTTCCCCCAGGGTCATATTTCTTAAGAACAGTATTCATAAAAATATTTTAGTTATATTGACTTCCCCGAGGTTTTTGATGTATGGTTGTTCTCAGGATAAAGATTTAAAATAAAAATGTTTGGGTGTGTGTGCACTTTTCATTCAAAGTGAAAGTATATGTTGATGCACAAAATATGTTTTTAATGCATTTATTATTTACAAATATGAGTCACAGGCATCTGAAACCAAGCCTATTCAAGCCTACTGAGAATAGGAACAAGTGGCATTTATATAGGACAAAGGAGGACTGCTAGATCTGTCAGCATCCCTGTCACTGCTCCAGGTCAGTGACTTTTAGGAAAACCGTTGTCAAATCTCTGCAGTATTTCTTGCACTTAATGGTTTTCTTTGTTTTTTGTTTTTTTTTTCACATTCAATGTTGACAAAAAAACACACACAACAAACACAAAGAAACCTCTTTATGTTAGTTTCTAATGTTACTTAATTTTGTTTTTGATGTAAAATGTAAGTTTTCGGTGCACTGGGGTGGCTCAGTGGGTTAAAGCCTCTGCCTTTGGCTCAGGTTGTGATTCCCAGGGTTCTGGGATGAGCCCCACATAGGGCTCTCTGCTCAGCAGGGAGCCTGCTTCCCTCCACCCCATAATCCCTGCCTGCCTTCTGCCTACTTGTGGTCTCTGTCTGTCAAATAAATAAATAAATCTTTAAAAAAGAAAGTAACTTTTCTCCCTTCACATTTTGTATTTCATTGATGAGAATATATACGTGTTTTTCAAATCTGCTTCACACCTATAGCCAGGGATCCTTTTTTAAGGTTTGAGTGGTATTTATGTTATTATAATTAGACTATTTTCTCCATTTTCTCATCAGTAAATGGGAGATTACAGTAGGGTAGACCTAGAGTCAGCATTGTGATGAGTTCCAATGATTTAATACATTTAATGACAGCAACAACTGACATGACTTGAGTATTTTCTATATACTGGATATCACTTTGAGTGCTTTGCATGTATTACTACGCTTAACCTTCCCCAGAACTCTGTGTGGTAAGTCCTCTTATCACCACCACCTCCCTGTTTTTTACCCACAGGAACCTGAGGGCGCCGAGCGTTGGAGTAATGTTCTGAGGTTACAATGTGGCAAATGGCAAAGCCGGGATTCCCATTCAGGCAGGTGGGCTTCAGAGCCTGCCCCCTTATCCACTGTGCTATACCCCCTTTCAGGTAAGCTAGTGCCCAGAAGAGCCAGCCTGTGGCAAGGGAGGAATTTTTTATAAACACCAAAAAGTATAATCGAGAGTGTGAAATGAATGTTTTTATGTTCCTAACGTGCAGTGCAATCTGGCTAGGGCATCTCTAATACTTGATAGTTGCTACTGTTGAACATTTTCAGGCCCCTCGCTTGCTTGTTTTTCTGAATGCGTTTAAACATCTGATTTCAGGTAGGAGCACATGAGTGGAAAGAGCATGAGGCTTAGAATGAGAAAGCATTCGACTATTCTAGCTGCGTGGTCTTGAGCAAGTTACATACCTCTCTGGACTCTGGACTTCTTATCTGCAAAGGTGACAATAACATTTGCTTCAGCATCTACGACAGGAGGCATGAAATGATTAAATATTCAAGCACAGAGAAATACACTCAGGGAAGGGAGATAATGAGTCTAGAATGTGACATCCCGTGCCCAGCACTGACAGCATCGTCTTTGCTGCCTCCCTGGCTCAGGGTTTTGCCAGTTCTTGATGAAGACGAATATTAGTGTCAGGATCTCACTGAATATGACTGTTTCGTTCCTTATATACTTATGTCTTGAATGCTGTCTATAGGAAATTGTGTATTATACTAATTCTATAATCCACATAATAATTTTTAGCGGATCTTTTTGTTATTTTTGTCAATACTGAACATACAGAGCTTTTTTAACATGCACTACACGTGTCTAATTTGTGACATTAGCAAAAATTCTGGTGTGCAAATGATATAAACAATTTGTGGAATAGAAAACATAATTAGTTAGCCATATATGGGAAGTAGCTAAGCCTCTCTAGAGATCAAAGAAAGGCAAAACAAAAGACATACATCATGTTTCACATATGAATAGATTCTGAGCTAGCAAGGGTCATATTTATTATTGATGGGTATATAAACTGGATAAAAGCCTTTTGGAAGGCTTTTTATAACATATAACAAGAATCTTAAATATGTTCATGTATTTTAAGATAATTTGTTTCTGGAATCTAGCTCTGAGAAATAACATGAAGCACACAGTAAAAGCTTCTAATATAAAGTATTCATTGTGGCGTTACTTATAAGTGGGAAAAAACGTTTATGCCCTATAAGCTGCGAATAGTTAAATGAACAAGATGTTCTTTACGTAATGGATTACTGTGCAGTTATTTAAAATTATGCTTATAAATAATTTGTAATGACATGGAGAAATACATGTAATAGAATTAAAGTGAATAGCAAGAATGATACAGAATGACCCCAACTAAGTAAAAAAGAAAGTTACAAAAAATACAAATATCTGCAACTAAGTGTACAGAATGTTAATAATAGTTACTAGTGAGGTAATGATTATGAATAACTTTTTTTTCCTGCTTTTCACTTTTTTGTATTTTCCAGTTTTTGTTCACAATGAGTGCCCGCTATTTTACAATAGTAAAACCCAGAGCAAACGCTCCATGAGTGAGGATTTCCTTGGTAGGATGAGCAACAGTGTCCGTTCCAGAAGGATGCCTCAACAAAGCTGAGTCCTGTCCCTGTGCTCCGTATTACACTTTCTCCCAGGGTTTTTGTGAGAATTAAATATTCTACTACAGGTAACTGAGGCCAGTAGAGATTGCTATACTGGTGAGACACTTAGAGAAAATTTAAATTTTACAACCTTAACAGCAGACATGGGAAAGGTGTGAAAGGATTGTTTTACATTTCCAAAGAATTCTCAAATTTCCTTAACTAGTTAGCTTCCTTGGGCACTCTAATAACACATAACCTCTCAGGAATATTTTCTTTCTGTGGGATGTGAGGATACATTTATTTGTATGTATTGGCAGCTTTATCAGAAGCATACCAGGAAAAAGAAAACTAGTTTTAAATCAGTCAGTTGCTTTTTAAAATGTTTTCACCACCTATTTGGTGGTGAGAAGTAGGGCTCTGGTTTATCCAGGACAATTCTCATCTACACTTGTGGTTCTGGTGTAATTATTAATACTACCCTCATTTTCTCTCAAAATTGTTCTGCTTCTGAGAGTAAGTTACATGGTCACCCTTGCAATTTCAGATATGGGGCGGGGGTGAGGAAAGAGTGGTACCATCTGGATGCTGACTCTTGAGTGGAGGGGGTGTGTGGGAGGGACAGTTGGCTCCTGGCAGCCAGCTTGCCGGAGAAGGAGCCAGTAGCAGTGCCTGAAGGCACAGAAAGTAGCCCAGTTGCCAATAAACACTGGCCCACAGGCTGTGTCGCTTAGGCTAATTAGTCGTATATCTATTACTTGATCGTGATTTTGATTCTGACAGCATTGGCTCTTCTTGAAGGTGGACCAGAAAATCTGTCTAGTTGACTTAAGACACCAAAGACACACCTGTCCCAGGCTTCTTTTCTGTCAGCCCATTCTGGTGCCTGGCATTTCCACCTTTAGAATCATGATGAATTGTTAGCAAAGTAATTCAAATTATCATCTGGAGAGAACAGTGCAAAAGAACAGGGGAAACAGGACAATTAAGGAATTGGAAGACTCTCCATACCAACTCTGCTCTCCCCAGCAGAATAACCCTGAGCAAAAGACTCAACGGCTCTGAGGTTCATTCTCTGTAGCAGTAAAAACAGGGGACTAAAACCCGTTCTGCCTACTCTTTGGCGGTAGTAATGTGACCCAAATGATGATTGTATATGAAAATGCTCTGCTAATACGAAAGCACTCTGCAAATACCAGAGACTGTTAGTATCATGAAGTCTTTAAAAACAAAGTAACACATTAGCTTGAGCTAATAGCCTCACTCTGGAATGCAGTGAGCAAGTCCTGGGGGTGGGGGACCCACAAATTGGGCAAATTTTGATGGAGAGGACTGAAGCAGACTGGTGGATCATCTGAACCATCTGGAGAGGGTTTGGGGGCGGAAAAAGGATTGGTGGGCTTCATCCCAAGAGCTTGAGATTCAGATGACTAGACACAGAGCCCAGAGTAAGGAGGAGGGGGATTGGGGAAGCTGCTAAGCAAGAAGCAAAAGGGAGCAGACAAGGCTATAAAGAGAGCCAGGGGGAAGAAAATAATAGAACTCTCTTGCTTTGACAAGTTGTTTTTTGTTCTTTGTTTGTTTGTTTGTTTTTTTCAGAGCTAGCCTGGCTAGGAAACTAAGGACTAAAATAAATTTTTGGCTATGTTCCCTCCCGACCCCCTCCCCACCTCCCCCCAGTTCTAGTCCATAAACTCCATGTGGGTGGGGATATTTGTCCCTTTGCTTCACCGCTGAATTGTAAGCACTTAGAACATTTCCTGGCACATGGCGCCAGAATAATAAAAATTGCATAGAGGAGTATTTGCCTGTTTTCCCCACCCATGACTGTAATTTGAAGTTGGCTAATTTTGTTAATGCAGTTCTGAAGCTACTGAAAGGAAGGCTGTCAGACTAGGTTTAGGGTGAGAGCCTTGGTCCAGGTCACGAAATGGTAATTCTCACTTGTTAGGTAATTGCTACTTCCACCACCAACCCAAATTCTTTGTTGGTGACTTGTCAAGTTCTGCCGTCATGACCTTATTTGTGTTCTTCTAGCACTAGCACTTCTAGCACTAGGACTACCCTACCAAGAACAGAATTCTTTTTAAAGTTGAGTTTAGGGGCGCCTGGGTGGCTCAGTGGGTTAAAGTCTCTGCCTTCGGCTCGGGTAATGATCCCAGGGTCCTGGGATCTAGCCCTGCATCAGGCCCTCTTCTCAGCAGGGAGCCTGCTTCCTCCTCTCTCTCTGCCTGCCTCTCTGACTACTTGTGATCTGTCAAATAAATAAATAAAATCTTTAAAGTTGAGTTTAATTGGTTACAGGAGTCCCCCTCTTATCCGTGGGGGATACATTCCAAAACCCTGAATCAGATGGTACCTGACCCTTTACACACTCTCTTTTTTCCTATATATACATATCTATGATAAAGTTTAATTTATAAATTATGTACAGAAGAGATTAGCAATAATAATCTAGTAATAAAATAGAACAAGTATCGTATACTGTAATAAATGTTCTGTGAATGTGGCCTCTCTCTCTCAAAATATCTGATTGTGCTGTACTCACCTTTCTTGTGATAATGTGAGACAATATGATGCCAATGCAATGACACAATGATGTCGGCACTGAGATGTCTTGTTATTCTACTAATGACCTTCTGACAATCTGTCTGGAGGAAGACCATCGGTCCAGACCATCACTGTCCATGGGTAACCGAAACCCTGGAAATTGAAACCACAGATAAAGGGAGTTGTCCCTTATAAATTAACTTTATCATAGGTATGTATTTATAGGAAAAAACATAGTATATATAGCATGTGGTGCTATCTGTGGTTTTAGGTATCCTCTAGGGATCCTGAACATATTCCTCACAGATAAAGGGGAGCTACTAGCTTCAATATTCAGTTTCCTGGGATCTTAGTTTGGGTCCTCTAAGACAAGAGAAACAGAGGCAAGGATGAAAGCATGGCCACTTTACTTGGAAAATGCTAGCTGAAGATGGTGAGGGTGAAGAAACAACAGAGATGAGGTAAACAAAGATGCAAAGCCTTGGGGTGTGGTGTGTCCCCACCCTGGCCAGGGTTTCATAATGGGCCTGGCAAAGACATGGCAGGTGCTTAGCAGGTATGTTGCTTGGTATGCAGGACTCTTCTGGAAAGGCTGCAAGAAAAAGACGTCCTTCAGAGTAGTCCTCTGCAAGAAGGCAGTGGAGGAGATTTTTCTGTTCAGATCCTTTCTGTCTCTCATTTCCCATCGACCAATGTTCACCCTGTTGGGAGGTAACTCCTTATAGTTCCAGCCCTTGGCAGCCACTCAGAATGCCAATTCCTGTGCTCCATGTTGTGGCATTTCATTCAAATCTAGAGAGACAACTTGATCTGATAAAGCTTAGTATGTGGAGAGTAAGGGCTATGTGCAGAGCCAGGGTTCCAACTTCAATTCCAGACGGCTCAGGGAGTTCAGCAAAGGCAGAGGTTGTGTTAAGGATACAATAAATGGTGTCAGGGTTGCCTTCAGGAAGAAGAGGCAGTAGAGAAATTCTGAAAAGGAGCCCAAAGATTGCATCTAATACACTTGCTTTGCAAAATGGAAATTCTTTACAAATGGAATCATACATGTTCTTCTAATACTTGTTTTACTTTAAAAAGTCACAGCCAAAAAATAAAAATAAATAAAACAAGTCACAGTCATTTTCCCAACCAGTATGTTGTGATCATTCTTTTTAACAAATGCCTTAGATTCCAGACAATGTATATGCTGTGATTTATTTTGCCATTTCCTTATTGATGGACATTCACGTTGTTCCCAATTTTCCCCATTATAGTAATTATCCTTAAGCACTATGTATGAATCTCTCTGGAGAACATATTGAAAGTGCTAAAAATAAGCTGAAAAGAAAGGTCTTATTTAAAAACAGTCACCACACTCATCTGGACCTCTACTGATCTGATCCATGTGCCGGCATGAATTATGGCCTATTGAATTCTACCCAGGGTTAGGCAGTTCTGAGTTTATGCCCCTGACTACAATCTGCTGGCTTTTCAGATGGAGGTCTGCAACATTGACACAGCGTGCTACCCTCCCAGGAGGCTCCTAACTCAGAGAGGAGATTACTTTTCATTTTTCCATATGTCCAAAGCCTTTCCATTTGAATTATTTTGTCAGTGAATGAGTATCCTGAATAAATAAAGAAATGAAATTCTATGCATTCTGATTTGCCCAGCCTGGGTTTCCCAAACCCTGTCATCAAGGGAGATGTAATTAGTCAGGCAGTGGCATACCGGTGAGAATTTGGACCGGACTGTGCATTCTGTCACCAGGGGTTTGACATGTTCATTGATAAGAAAAACACCACATGGGGGCACCTGGGTGGCTCAGTGGGTTAAGCCTCTGCCTTTGGCTCAGGCCATGATCTTGGGGTCCTGGGATCGAGCCCTGCATCGGGCTCTCTGCTCAGCAGGGAGCCTGCTTCCCCTTCTCACTCTGCCTGTCTCTCTGCATACTTGTGATCTATCTGTCAAATAAATAAATAAAATCTTAACAAAAAAAAGAAAGAAAGAAAAAGAAAAACACACATGGAAAATTTTACATATCTTCTATCTCAGGTTTCAAGCATACGTTGGAGGGAAACTCTTTTGCCTTATGTTTTTATCTTGTTAATGCTCTGACACCATGATAGTTTTGAAGGTAATGACCCCTTATGGGGAACAACAGGGACTTCCTCTTTTCCAGGCAGCTCATCCCCATCAGCCTCCAGCCCACTGAGACTCTGAAGATCACTCTGGTACCACCTCCTCAGTTATCCTTCAGTGGTTAACTATGGCATTTCTCAAATGTGCAATTTTTCTGACTGTAATAAACCCATCACTTCACTTTAAAAGTCTACTAACCCCTTCAGGCCATAAACTTAATTATAGTATAGGATACAAAATATTTTTTATTCTAGTGCCCTTTTGATTTGTTTCTCAGAGAATCTTAACAACATAGACCTGTTATAAAATATAAATCAAATTTTACATGAAGCTACTTAAAAAATTGATCAGACCAAACAGAAAAGACAAATTATTAATGTAACTTAGCCCTTAAAAGTATTTGGCTAGTAGTGTTGAATGAACTAAAGAGTGCTTGTATAATCTTAAAAACAAACAAACAAACAAACAAACAAAAACCTGACCCCTGAATTTAGAACCAAAAATGTATGTTTTTATTTTGTATGGTACCATTAAATATTTTAACACACACATCTTATGCCACTGTATTGATTATTCATCATATTAAGCCTGGAGAAATAGTTGATAATTTCAGGTGAACAACCATTACAACAACCATTTTTAGTTATGACAGTTAGGATATATCTATCCTAAGGATATAGATGGGAATAAATCTAACCAAAGAGGCAAAGAATCTGTACTCAGAAAGCTATAGAATATTCATGAAAGAAATTGAGGAAGACACAAAGAAATGAAAAATGTTCCATGCTCATGAATTGAAAGAAGAAATATTGTGAAACTGCCTATGCTACTTAGAGTAATCTACACATTTAATGCAATCCCTATCAAAATACCATCAACTTTATTCAAAGAAATGGAACAAATAATCCTAAAATTTGTATGGAACCACAAAAGACCCTGAATAGCCGGAGGAATGTTGAAAAAGGAAACTAAAGCTAGTGGCATCACAATTCTGGACTTCAAGCTCTGTTACAAAGCTGTCGTCATCAAGACAGTATGGTACTGGCACAAAAACAGACACATAGATCAATGGAACAGAGTAGAGAGTCCAGAAATGAACCTTCAACTCCATGGTCAACTCATCTTTGACAAAGCAGGGAAGGATGTCCAGTGGAGAAAAGACAATCTCTTCAACAAATGGTGTTGGGAAAATTGAACAGCCATATGCAGAAGAATGAAACTGGACAATTTCCTTACACCACACACAAAAATAGACTCAAAATGGATGAAAGAACTAAATGCGAGAGAGGAATCCATCAAAATCCTTGGGGAGAACACAGGCAGCAACCTCTTTGACCTCAGCCGCAGCAACTTCTTCCTAGGAACATCGCCAAAGGCAAGGGAAGCAAGGGCAAAAATGAATTATTAGGACTTCATCAAGATCAAAAGCTTTTATACAACAAAGGAAACAATCAACAGAACCAAAAGACAACTGACAGAATGGGAGAAGATATTTGCAAATGACATATAAGATAAAGGGCTAATATCCAAAATCTATAAAGAACTTATCAAACTCAACACCCAAAGAACAAATAATCCAGTCAAGAAATGGGCAGAAGACATGAAAAGACATTTCTGCAAAGAAGACATCCAAATGGCCAACAGACACATGAAAAAGTGTTCAACATCACTTGGCATCAAATCAAAACGACAATGAGATACCACTTCACATCAGTCAGAAAGGCTAAAATTAACAAGTCAGGAAATGACAGATGTTGGTGAGGATGCAGAGAAAGGGGAACCCTCTTACACTGTTGGTGGGAATGCAAGCTGTTATAGCCATTCTGGAAAATAGTATGGAGTTTCCTCAAAAAGTTGAAAATAAAGCTACCCTATGACCCAGCAATTGCACTACTGGGTATTTACCCCAAAGATACAAATGTAGTGATCCAAAGGGGACACACGCACCCCAATGTGTATAGCAGCAATGTTCACAATAGCCAAACTATGGAAAGAGCCTAGATGTCCATCAACAGGTGAATGGATAAAGAAGATGTGGTGTATATATATAAATATATACAATGAAATATTATGCAGCCATAAAAAACCCTGAAATCTTGCCATTTGCAACTACATGGATGGAACTAGAGGGTATTATGCTAAGCGAAATAAGTCAGAAAATGATCTCACTGATCTCACAGATCTCACTGATATGAGGAATTTGAGAAACAAGACAGAGGATCATAGTGGGAGGGAGGGGAAAAGTGAAACAAGATGAAACCAGAGAGGGAGAGAAACCATAAGAGACTCCTAATCTCAGAAAACAAACTGATGGTTGCTGGAGTGGAGCAGGCAAGGAGGGATGGCGTGGCCAGGTGATTGACACTGGAGATGGTATGTGCCATTATGAGCACTGTGAATTGTGTAAGACTGATGAATCACAGACCTATACCCCTGAAACAAATAATATATTATACATTAATTAAAAAATCAGAAAAAAGAAGAATGCTGCAGTGAATAACTTTGTATATGTCATTTTTTCCTTGATTAGGGATCAAAGGATTATCGGGATTTGGGGCATGAAAGGGAGTCAGTTGGAAAGATGGGAAGTGACATGTCAGAATATAGAATGATAGAATTAAGATCATAAAGTTATTGATAATGACAAAGTCTGGAGCATGACTATGAGTGACTGAGATATGGCAAGAACAATGTTATTTGGATGGAGGAATTACAAAAACTGAGAGACGGGGTGCCTGGGTGGCTCAGAGGGTTAAAGCCTCTGCCTTCGGCTCGGGTCATGGTCCCGGGGTCCTGGGATCGAGCCCTGCATTGGGCTCACTGCTCAGTGGGGAGCCTGCTTCTCCTTCTCTCTGCCTGCTGCTCTGCCTATTTGTGATCTATCTCTCTGTCAAATAAATAAATAAATAATTTAAAAAAAAAAAAAAAACTGAGAGACTATGGTGTTGGAAGGATCGCCTACAATATTTATCAAAATCACCAAGAATTAAGACTAAAGAGAGAGATTACCAGATTATAGTTAATATCACTGAGGAACAAGAGCAAATGACCTAAGTGTCAATGAATGACAGCAAAAATGAACATTATTAGGTGAACTAGTCTGCTAACAAGGGCTTTAAAGCTGGGGGATTTTAGTGAGTGGAGTGCGGAAAGTCTGAAAGTGACAGTGAGAACAAAGAGGTGGCCTGCCCCACCTGAAGCCCAGGTGTATGACCTTGGGAGAGAAACAGTCATTACCCATGATGGTTGTAGGGGAAGCAGTATCCTCAGGGAAGAGCCAGGTTTCTAGAGCAAAGAGGTGAGTGAAATGCAGAGAGAAGAGGTTAAGGATAAAAGGAGTTTGGCTACTGATAGCCGAATTCCAGAGGGCACAGTGAAAGGGTTCCATTTAACTACACAGTTTTCACAAGCAGATCCTCTGCTGTAGTTTGGCCAGTAATCTCTTTTTTGCCTGAAGTTCATCTTCTAGTAGTTTTCTTAAGAAAGGCTAGTAGGAACAAGTTTATTTGGCTTTTGCATATTGAAAACTCTTTGTCTTTAGTCTTTATACTTGAAAGACAGTTTGGCTAGACTTCAAGTCTCTGTGTCCACCTTCTCTATTTGAGTATCTTATCTACGTTGTTCCACTGTCCTCTTATAATGAAGAGTACTGTATAGAATTATAAGACCAGCCTGATAGTTTCCCTTTATAAGCGACTTATTTGCAACCTTTCTCAAAGGATTATTTTTTTTCTATTTTTTTTGTCTTTGTAGTCAGCGAGCTATTCTAGGTAAGATGTCCTTGGATTATAACACAGTTTTTCAGTAGAAGAGTTCTCTTTTAATTGAGCAAAGTTTTCTTCAGTTGTATCTTTCAATATTTATTTTCTTCCATTATGTTGAGTCTTTTTCTTGGGGGGGGGGGCACAAATCGATTTCCCTTTGCGTGTTTTCTCTATTATTTTGTTTCTAATCTTTTTTTTGAGTGTTATTTTATTTTGCTTGTTGTTCTCGTTTCTTTTTCTATATTGTTATCTTAAGTATCTTTTCTTTTTTACATTCCTTCTAATTTTGTCTTTATTTCTTTGAAGGTTTGTTTTTTTCTAATGCCTTTCTTCTTCTTCTTCTTTAAAGATTTTATTTATTTGACAGACAGATCGCAAGTAGGAAGAGAGGCAGGCAGAGAGGCAGGCAGAGAGAGAGGGGGAAGCAGGCTCCCCGCTGAGCAGAGAGCCCGATGTGGGGCTCGATTCTAGGACCCTGAGATCATGACCTGAGTGGAAGGCAGAGGCTTTAACCCACTGAGCCACCCGGCGCCCCATGTGTTAACACTTTTGTTAGCAGTGTCTAGCTGGGTCTTCTTGCTGTTAAGATGCATCCCTATGTTTTTTTTTCCTGTCTACTTTCTTCCACATAATTCCTACTCAACTTCAGCTGGTTTTGGCAACTCCTATACATGTTTTAGAATCTGGGCAGGATACTAGTGTCCTAGTTTGCAAAAGAAAAAAAATGGTTGGTGGATTTGGGGGGAGGGAGATGTAGGTTATGTTTGTAATCTTTGTGGCTCTTAAATGATTTCGAAGAGAGAAAGAGAAAATACTAATATAGCTAGTCATGCTCATACCAGAAGTTCTAATTCCTTAGAACCATGATGTCCACATTGTATGGATAATCAGAAACTCATGTGTGTGTGTCCTGAATTGTCTCCTAATGATATTCAAAATTTGGGAGTTTTAGGAAACCATTAAGAGTCCTTCAAATTTACTTAGTCAACTGTTAATAAAATGTGCAATAGCATACCAAAACTAGGAATGACTCATGTCTCTTGGCCAGGCCTTGCTAAAACCTCAGAATTATGATATGCTGGAAATTTCAAGACCCCAAGAGACAGACTAATTAAGGGTCTATATTCTTATTATTCATTTACCCTGTCTAAAATACCATGCTAAGCAGTATTCAGATATTTCCCATACTACCTCCAGTTTGCCTCAAGGTCAGATATTCTAGAATTATTTGAATCGTTTGGGTACTGAGCTGGCATTGCTGGCACTGAATTGGGGACAGAAGTCCATTCCTTGCCGCCAAAAGTGTCTGCTTGTCTGGCAAGATTTATTTCACATGGGGATGATGTCAGAGTGTTTCTGGTCCTGAAAAATATTTACCTAAAACAAACTCACCGATTAACTTTTATTATGACAATGACAATACAGATAGGTATGAGACTGAACAATTCTTGAGATGTCTGGACTGTATTCAAGCAATGTACAGTTATTTCTATACAAAATTTTTTGTTACTGAGAGTGCCATCCGCCTGGATTGCAATAGTTTCAGGAAAGAGAGTCATGTAGACAGAAATTCAGGACAATTTTGTGATTCATAGGCCACTTTTCAAATTCTAATTGAATTTTTCCTTTTTTGATAGTATAGTTTCTTTTCAGGTCTCTGGAATTAAATTCTTCTCTTCACCAAGCTGCACAGATAGAAGAGTTACTTGGTAATTCAAACACATCTTGAGGTTTGCATGCCAAAAGCAGCTGCAGAAATGTAAAATATGGTTCATATTCATCAGAACATGTGTCTCTGGAAATATAGACTTTATGCTGACCAAAATAGTATACCACCATCTCAAAATCTGTAATGCCCAATGGCCACGAGCTCAATTCACACGCCTGGTTTGAGCCCGAGCTCTTCATTTTCTGACACAAAAGCCCTCTTCCTTTCCCCTCTGGTTTCAAGCTCAGTGTCCTCAGGTGTTCCATCAGATCAGAGAGAAAACACAATCTCTTAAGGCTGGCATGTTGAGTGAGTTGGGCCTCTGAGAGCTCTTTCAATTCCCCAAAGTCCTTGACCTCAAAACATCTCTTTAACTAGTTCCCATAATGTGGCCTGAATGCATTAAAACAAACCTAACTGAACACACTGCTTTGTCTTTGTCCAACTTGCGGATGGTTAAGGACACAGGCATAAGAAACGCGGACAACCAGGACAACCTCCATTCTTACACCGGGAAAAGAATCTTCAGCAGCTCAGGTCACAAGCTTGCCCGATGAAGGATGCAAGGAGCATCAGACTTCTCCTTTGTCTTGAGTGAGTGCTGAAGCGTTCCCTCCCACCCCACTTCATGGCAGAGGCCCCACCTAGACTAAACACCCATTCTTATGCCAAACTCCCCAAATTCCTTGCTGGCAGAGAGAACCCTTGAAAGCTTTCTGTGTTCTAGCGAACCCGGGGCAATTAGGTTACCCCGTGAATTGCTTTGCAATTAGGTTACCCCAGTGTTGCTTTGTAACATTCCATTCCATACATTTGTCAGGTGGGTTGTGCATCCTAAATTTAAAATAAAATGTTTACGTTGTTGAGTGTGTGTGTGTGTCACAGTGGGTTTCAAACTTTTTTTTTTGACATCTGGAAATTCGATATGTAAAAGAAATAAAGAACAGCTAACTGTATAAAAGTGGGGCAGAGAATAAACATGCATTCCCCTGTCTTAAGGCCTGTATGAAGCCCCTTTCGATGCATAGTCAATTTTTGTGAATAGTGCATAAGTATATAAAAAGGAGATATATTCTTATTCTCTCTCTCATCTACTTATACAAATTTATAAACATATAAAATCTACCTTGTTAATTATGTTACTTAGGGCGGCTTTTCTATCCTTATTTTTTACCACTTGATCTGTTCTGCATGAGAGGTAAATTTGCCATGTGTCCTGTTGATTCCTCCTTGAAACTGCTGTAGTTTTTTCTTTATAAATTTAATGCTATGCAATCTGGTATATAGATATTTATAAGTGTGAGATCTTAATTTTATATCTCATGCTTTATTGTTATACAGTGCCTGTCTTTGTCTCATTTAATACTTTCCCCCTGATTAAGCTTTGTTTGAGATAAAATTTTGATATTGGCTTCATTTGCTTAGTATACTTTCATCTCTCCTTTTGTTTTCATTCTAAAGCACTTTGCTTTCATTATCTTACATGTATAGCATATAGTTGGGATTTGATTTGATATTCCATCTGAGAAAACTTTTCAACTAATGGTAAATTTAATCTTTTTATATTAATCAAAATGAAAGTTATGTTCTATTTTAGTCCACATATAGTTTTTTGTTATACTTTTAGTTTATATTACTTGTTTAAAGTGTTATCACTATATGGCATATATACTCTTTAGTAGGCATGTTTTTGAATTTGGAAGGCATGTATTTCTGGTCCAGTGGGTATCTTAATAACCTTATAACTATATTTTTAGATATTATTCAAAGCAATAAGCAGTATATTTCCTCTCTTCTCTCCCATTCTCTAATCATATATTTTTTGAAGTGTTCACCTTATTTCTTTTCTCTCTCAACTTCTATTGGTTGTTTCATTGCTACATTGTCAGGATTTACAATTTACTCTCTGTTCTATGACCATAATTGTCACACTTATTTATCTTTTTTAAGGGTGGAATTTAATCATTATTTACAGGACACTGCAAGAGAGGAGATTCCCACATAGAAATAAGAAACCCACCGAGAGGAGGAGCTTCATACGGTTTGTACAGTTTGGAACTGGTCAAGCAGAGTTTTGTTGTAAAAAGTGCTATACATTTTACCTGATTGGTTTAGCCTCAGTCATATCCTCACCCTTAAAGAGGCAGAATTCAGTTCTACTTGAATCATATGGACTAAACATGGTGAAAGGGTACTTTTCCAAATAAAATCACTATGCTGATTTTGAAAAGATATAATGGATGCTGAACATGAAAAAGAGAGAGAGGGAGGAAGAGGATATTTAATCACTTGTTGCATTAAACAGATTCATCCTTTGAAATGTTTCCCCCTTTCTGTATTTATTACAGTGTAGGCACTCGTTATCTCATAGTAGTTTCCTATCTAATCTTGCCTCCCATTCCCCCTTGAGTACATTCTAAGCATTGCCACCAAATTACTCTTCTTAAACAACTGTTTTCTTTTCTTTCTTTTTTTTTTTTTTTAGATTTTATTTATTTATTTGACAGAGAGAGAGAGAGATCACAAGCAGGCAGGCAGAGAGGGGAAGCAGGCTCCCTGCTGAGCAGAGAGCCTGATGCGGGGCTCAATCCCAGGACCCTGAGATCATGACCTGAGCTGAAGGCAGAGGCTCAACACTCTGAGCCACCCAGGTGCCCCTAAACCACTGTTTTCATTTCACCCTTGAACCCAAAATCTTTTAGGAACTCTCTTCTGACTCCCAGATGCCACATTCCTCAGTTTGGCGTTTATAATCTCCCAGGGTCTGGCTGCTGCTTATCTCTGCATATCTTTCCAGGCACTACCTACCTGTTCTTATCCCATGTGCCACTAATCTGCAGGGCTCCCCATTACTGAACCCATTGTGTATTTTCGTTATAATGCCTTTGCTCTATTTGTACATTCTATCCCATCACCACTTCTCTCCTCCTATGTCTGATCTCAGATGGTGAGACAGAGACTGCTAGTTATCTCTAACATCTGTTCTATTTTCTTCAGTATTAGAACTACTGATTTGTAGCTGAGTACATGGCTATTCAATATAAATGACATGTTCAACGCTACTTATAGTTAAGTTCTGACCAATAAGGGGTAAGTGCAGTGATGTATACAAGTTCTGCAGATTTTTTTTTTTTTTAAGATTTATTGATTTATTTTAGAGAGTCAGAGAGAAAGAGTGAGTTGCGGGGGAGGGCAGTGGGGAGAGAATTTCAAGCAGACTCCTTGCTGAGTGTGGATTCTGATTTAGAGCTTAATCACAAGACTGATGAGATCATGACCTGAGCTGAAGCCAAGAGTCAGACGCTTAAACAACCGAGCTACCCAGGTGCCCCTGCAAGTTTTCTTAAATAAGAGAGGTGTGTCCTCTTCTGCCCAATCTCTTTTCTGCTGGCTGGAAATAAGGATGTGATGGCTGAAGCTTCAGCAGCTATTATGGATCATAAGGTAGAAACTGCATGTTCAGGATAATAAAGCCACATGATAAAGAGAGCTTATGTGTTTATTAGAGAGCCACCGTAACATGTCTTACTTATGTCTATACTTACATAAGAGAAATCATTTTATTTTGTGTAAGCTACTGCTATTTTGAGTTTTTAACTGGTACAGAAGCCAACCACTCCATTAAAATACATTGTTCAGGATAATTTTCTGGTGGCCAGTGATAGCAATCCATTAGAAATCTAAGTAAAATGGGAGGATTCTTTTAAGAATACAAGGATTTGTCACAGAACCTATGGGTAGGAATGAAAGAAGCTTCAGGAATATATCAGAGCCTGGGACTGTGGGAAAGCTTTGAAGTCCTCTCATGGTGTCTCACCTCTCCTTCTCTTCTCTCTTACTGTAGATTATTTATGTACCTGGCAGAGAGAAGCAATAAATAAGAATGTGTTTAATAGATGACAATTTAGGTGTCTGTGAGATAATATGGATCTGAAGCCAATTACCAAACTTTTCCTTTATGTAAGTAGTTTGTTAAAGTGACTCTTTGAAGAGAAACATACTCTTTAGCGTCTAAGGTCTTGCGTTAACCTTTTTCTCTCAGCCTTCGAATTTTTTGCAGTTTCCAACATCAGTAAAGGGGCCTGAGATGCAGAGTTGTCCATAACTGATCTAATAAAAGACACTTCAGAGCAGTTCTGTTTTTGTACAGGAGTTGCAAAAGGAAAATTTTATGGGAATACAATACAAACACTGGCTCAGAAATAATTCTTTTGCTAGAC
The DNA here is from genome assembly GCF_022355385.1 of Mustela nigripes. NCBI lineage: Eukaryota > Metazoa > Chordata > Mammalia > Carnivora > Mustelidae > Mustela > Mustela nigripes. The sequence goes on along the minus strand of NC_081562.1, from coordinate 47,282,762 downwards.
AAGGAAATGATAGATATTTTTTGGGTTATTTTTCCTTCTAACCAGCTTCTCCCCCCTTCTTCTTTTTTCTTTTTGCATTGTTACTATTTACTGTCTGTGTTCCTGCTTTTACCAAGTTTTTGCCCTTGAAGGGAATTCATGAGAGCTTATCAAAATGTTTTATAAGATAATTTTACATTCTTGTCAGCTTATCAAAATGTTTTATAAGATATTTTATATATTTTACCTAGCATTTTGAGTTGCTTTTGGTGGGACAATCGGCCACTCTTTAGTCTGTCATACTACTGGACATGAAGTCTAGTATGCTTTTTAGAGTTTTAACTTCATTTGTTTGCAAGATATTACCCCATATTCTGAAGACCTAGGCCCTAACTTTGGTAGCCCAATTTCCCTATCTGTAAAGAGGAAGACTAACTACCCTTCTAAGTATGTCCAATTGTTCTCTGTCAAAGACTCATGAGATAATTAGTGTGAAGTCAGTTTGAAACTGGAAAGTGCCCTATAAATTTTCTGGACTTTATAAACAAAAGAGGCAAACAAACAATACAAAAATCATAACTAAGGATAAAAAGCATAAAATGACTTGTTCAATTTAAAATTTCTAGATATTTGCAGTCATCTTATTCATTTTCTGGCATCAGGTATGGATGGGAAAGTCTTAAGATTTCTTTAAAAAATACAATATTATTTACATGTTGTATTTGACACTAATTGTATAAGTTATTTTTTAATGAAAGAGAAAGAAGGCACATTTAAGCATACCACAAAATCTGTCCTCACGTTTTTAAAGTTTTGTGAAGGATCTGTCCCTTTAAAATATGGGTGAGCAATCTAACCTAAGATGCTTACAACACTTTATATACTTTGCAGGCTGAGATTCTGAGTGTCTCACACTTTGTAATGTATTTTGGTCTCTGTGCTGCAAGGACAATGAAATATTATTATAGGTAACTACTCATATCACTCTTCTCATTCTCAAACTGTACTCACAGGTTAAGAATGTGAGAGGAAACACCTTTAAGTACACCTTTAAGAGCCTCTTGGATGCCAGGTGATTTGCAAATGGACTAACCTGAGACTCAGGCATGATGTTACTGTTTACTATTTCCTGTAGATGTTCCATGCCTTAACTACTACATTGAACATATCATAGGGCCTGTCCTCTAAACATTTATTTTTTTTTTAAAGATTTTATTTATTTGACAGAGAAAGAGCACAAGCAGGGAAAGTGGCAGGCAGAGGGAGAGGGAGAAGCAGGCTCCCCGCTGAGCAGAGAGCCAAATGCGGGGCTTGATTCCAGGATCCCGGGATCTCGACCTGAGCTGAAGGCTGACACTTAACCGACTGAACCACCCAGGTGCCCATCTTCTAAACATTTATACCAAGACAGTACATTTGCATGTATATCATTTACTTATCTGCATATATTGAGCCAGTCCTACTACGTGAGGTCTTACGCTTCTTCTCCAGAAGCTCATAGTTATTAGGAAAGGAGACAAAACTACAATTATCATTCTATGTGGTAAGTGCTAGAAAGAGACAAGGTCCTATGGGAGCACAGTCAAGAGCAACGAACCCGTATTGAGGTGCAGTAGGGTTGGGTGGCAAGCAACAGTGAAGGGTTCACAACAGAACTGATGCTTAGTCTGAATAATGAAGGATAAGCAGGAATTAGGTAAAGGAAAAGGAGGAGGGTCAGGACTTAAGAAAAAGGAGTAGCATATGTGAACATGACATATACGAGAGAGTATGACAAGACTGGAGAACCCAGTTTGCTGTATGCTGAATGTATTTATTCCACCTAGTTACTGTTATGCCTGTCTCCCTTGCTATGTTCCAGTTCTTGGGGTGGGATTGTGTATAATGGTTTCTTTGTTCCCATGTAGGCACAGAGATGGAGCACAGTAAATGATGACTAATGGTATTCATTCAGGACATGACATGAATGACAGGAGGTAAGGGAGAATAGTCAGAAGTCCATTAATGGAGGAAGGTTATTATCTAGTGACAATGAATAGGAAATGGGATAGATTGAAGAATTAACTTGGGAATGAGAATGGTTAAGACTTGCTCTATTGGCAAGGGGTATGAAAAAGTAAATAATGACTTTCCAGGTTTCTGTTTGGATTATGGGTGGACAGTAACAGTAATGTTATTAATAATAACAGCTGATATTCATTGGGCAGTCTGCATCAGGTAGTACACTGTTTTACATGTATTAGACCATTTAATCTCTCAATGACTCAGTGAGGTAGATATGCTTATTATCCCTACTTACCTTTGAGAAAATCGGGAAAATCAGAGGTCTACTTGCCCAAAATCACCCAGCTAGGGATAGTGATTTCAATCCCAGGAATTCTGATTCCTGTAGTCATACACATAATGTACTCTTCTTCACTGCCTCTAACAAATGTGATCAATATTTAGAATGATGGTCCTATTCAATGTTTGGCCCATAAATTACATGTCTTTTACTAAACACAGAGACACATACGGTGATCGCCTCTTTTTGATCCGATTTTGGGACCTCGATTCTGTATTTTTCACTTTTTCTACCTGGAGAATCTAAAGTGGGGTGGACGTCTGATAAAAAAAAGTTAACACAAAAGATGAGAGAAGGCGGGTACAGAAAGGACATTCTCGAACTCAAGCCGCTGCTGAAATGATGGAATCTGGTTCTATCAGGCTTCCTCGGCCCCCATTCCCAGGCGCGCGCACACGCGCACACGCACGCATACACACACACACACACACACACACACACACACACACGTCGTAAGTTATATATACATATATGGACGCCAAGTTTCAGGTTGGTTCTAGCAGTCCTCAACTCACATCGAAGGTTCATTTTCCGACTCCTGGACAGTCCAACACGAAATTAACTCGAGGCCGCCCATACAGCCCAGGGAAACACCTTCCGGCTAGGCGAGCGCTCGTTTCCAGGGCAACCGCCCGCGGAAGCACCTGGGGCACGCGCCCCGGCACCTGCGAAGAGTCCCGCCTGACGCCAGGGGGCGCGGGAGCGCGTCGGCTCCTCCCACCCCACGCCTGCCCCACGCCAGCCCCACGCCAGCCCCGCCCCTTCCCCGCCCCCGGCCCCGCCTTCTCTCCAAAGGGCCCAGCCGCTCCTGGCTCCCGGCCGCGCTCCCAGCGCAGGCGCAGTCCCGCGCTCCCTCGGCGGCTCCCAGCGCAGTGCGCCCACCGCGACTGAGTGTAGCGGCGTCGGCCGGCGGTCCTCTTCTTCTTCTCCCTGTTTTCGGGCGCGCTCCGTACAGCGCTGAGAGCGCCCCTGAGCGCGGACAGTGACCGCAGTGATTTCGTCAGGTGAGTGCAGCCGCGGGAGGGAGAGGCCCCAGGCGCGGAGCACCGCCCCCCTCGGTGCCCGCGCGCCCGCCTCCCTCCCGCGAGCCGGCCTGGAGGGGCAGCCGTGGCAGGTGCAGTGCCGGCGCAGCGCGCGGGGACCCGGCCCAGCAGCTCCTAGCCCGGCAAGCGCGCTCCCCCGGCTCGGCACGCGGGCTTTAGGACCCCCGGCGGGAGGGCTCCGCGCCTCGGGGTGTCTGGGGGTGTCTGGGGCCGCTGTGGCGTCGGGCGGCGGCGGCGGCGGCTCCTCCCCCGCCCCCCGGACGCGGGCGCGTTACTCATTAACTGCGCGGTCCCGAGCGCCCGCGGCTGTGAACCCGAATCCCGGTTACCTGTCGGCGGGGCGCGCGCGGCTGGCTGCCGGGGGTCCGCGGCCGCGGGGTGGCGCGGGGTGGGGGGGTTGGTTGTAAGAGAGTTCCCGAACAAGTGTGGAGCCCGGCGCTGCGCGGGACCTGGAGTGGGGCGAAGCAGTAGACTTGGACCGGGAGTCTTAGTAAAGGACACGCGAGGCTCCGGGCCGAGACGTAGAGGTCACCCTTGGCAGGTTTCGGCGAAACTTGGGGGGCCAGAGCAAGCGCCGGGAGTCGCGCCTTAGGCGGCAGCGCATTTCAGCCTGACTTTTGTTTCGGGGAATTGAGACGGGCTGCACCGACGTAATTGTAATTACACTGCCCTTCCAGCGTTGACAACTCTCTGCGACTGCCCGGGGACCAGCCTGCTCTAATGGACTCTAGAAGTGATGATGTTAGGTGGAATCTGCAGCACGTGAAGAGTTGCCAGTTGTTATGGGATTAAGAAAACAAATCTGTAATGGCTAAAGGGTAAGGTCTGGAAAATTAAGAATGCTGAGTTAATACTGATCCCTGAGAAGCAATTTAGTTTCGCCGAAATACAGCATATTCCGCGGCTACCTGTTCCACACTCCTGTTTCCCCCTCCCAACTCCTTTCAGTGTGGGGAAAAAAGCCGTGTAATCTTTTGCCGTGGAATGATTACATAATTGGAGAAGACCGATAAACGGATTAAAACAAAACTGTTCTATTGTAAATCGATTGAAAGACCCAGTTCTGTTCGTTATCCTCATTATTTTGTTCCTTATTATTTTCACGGTTTCTTTAAAACGGTGAATGACAAATCAAGGAGAAAAGAGGCAGAATAGATTAGTAGACCGATCACAGTAAATATTTGATACTGTTAAATATTCCACCAGTTTTATGGGGCCTTGCTCTGTTAATATTTGTCATTTATTTACTAGTCCTGCGCATTTTGATGGAACTTTTCATGTTTGGACAGACACTGAATCCCAACTGTGGTTTATGTGACCTAATGCTAAAACCCTTGTGGAGTTTAAAGAAGTTAAACAGTTTTACAATTTTACTACAATAGTGTATTTCTTACACTATATATATATAAATATGTATATAATGTATATATATATTTATACACACACACATATATAATATATTAGTCTATACATTTATTAACCAAAGTGGATACTTTAATATAACTCCTCCTTTGTGTTTGGCAAACAATCCAACTGTGGTATTGAATACCTCACACCTCTTCCTAGGATGGATAGTTGGTGTTTGGCCACTTGTGGGTTTTCTAATTAGATACACTTTTACTTTTTGAATTAGTATAGTTGTGCATATGCTTCCTTTAATACTTTTTCCTTGAATTTTCTCTAAACCCTCAATTCCCCACAACACATACACAGACATTCCACAATTAATTTTTACAATGGAAGTTTTCTTAGAAATCTAGGCCCGTCCCAATCAATTCTTTATATGGTGGAGCAAAAACTTGGAGGTGACAGTTTGCATGTATGATTGTAGTTAGTGCACCTTTTATTTTCTTTCCTGAGCAGGACTGACTGAACCAATTAGTTACCTAGCAGTATGAAAAATTATTAATCGGTTTTAAAGTTTTAGCTCTGTTACTTACTGTGCATGTGACCTTCAGTAAATCGTTGAACCTCTCAGAGCTTATTTTCTCCATTTGTAAGTGGATAGAGTATTAGGTCAAACCATGTGACTGCCAGTTTTCAGCTGTTTTTAACATGGTTCAAACTAATATGAAAATCATAATGGTGGGATGAGAATTAAATGAGATATTCAGTTGGGGGAAAGGAACAAATACTAGCTTGGTAACTGGTCTATACTTTGTTGCTCTAGGTACTTTGATTCTTTTGGTCCTCAGGACTTGCTGGGATATAAGCAGTATTACCACATCTATAGATCAGGAAATTGAGATTCAGAGAGGTAAAATACCTTGCTTCTGGTTACTTAGTTGTCAGTGGTCATATAGATGATTAATGGCAGAGCCAAGCCGGGATTGAAAACTGAGTAGGCTGCCCAAAATGGAACTCCTCACATCCTTGCTCCCTCCATTGCTTTCTACACCTTCTGTAGAAAAACATTGTAATTAAAAGGTGACTGCAGAACAAAGGTGTTATTGTCATTTGTATTTCTGGGTAAAAAGTATCCAGGTTTTCTGGTGATGGTGATACCAGTACTGCTACTCCTACTTTTGAGCTTATAGCTTACCACGTGGCAGGTTCTGCTCTAAGCACTATCTGAAGTCATATACTCTGACAGTGATTTAGGAGTTAGCTAATGCTTTATCCCATTTTATAGTTGAGAACATTAAGACACTGGAAGGTTATGCAGCTTGCTTTAAAATCTCACAGCAAATTAAGCAACACGACTAGATTAGAAAAGGCAGTTAGTTTTTAATGTTTGTGCTCTTTGCCACTACACTCTACTGCTTCATGTGTAGATTGTAATGCTGAATTGTTTTTAATTAAGCTTTTATGAGATACTTAATATAATAAGTAATTCTTTATGTGTCACCAGAGATTTTCAAATCAAATATTCATTGAGCATCTACTCTGCAAGTCACAGTGGGGGGGATAGTGGTTGAAGGAAAGTATTCATGGAGTCTAGAAGGCCTTATAATCATTCCCGTATCTTTTATAAGGTTCTTAAAATTTATTTATTTATTATTTTTATTTATTTATTTTTAATGATTTTATTTACTTATTTGACAGAGAGATCACAAGTAGGCAGAGAGGCAGGCAGAGACAGGGGGTAAGCAGGCTTCTTGCTGAGCAGAGAGCCCAATGCGGGGCTCAATCCCAGGACCCTGAGATCATGACCTGAGCCGAAGGCAGAGGCTTAACCACTGAGCCACCCAGGCGCCCCAAGGTTATCAAAATTTAGAACGTATATGTCACATATGTGTTGTAGTTTTAATGCATGCCAAATAAGACAAAGCGTTAGAATAGTTGGAGAGTGGGGAGGAAGGATTGAGTCGTTGGTAGAGATACTGCGTGTTGAGGAAATGAGGGAGAACTTCTGGGATATTCTGAGGGAGTACACTTTTTCAAGTGTAAAGCTTTGTCTTAGAGTTTTGGTTAAGATGTAGTTCATTAAAGAACAGTAAATTGTTACTAAATTAATTACTTAAGCACACTTGGGTATTTAAAAAATAAAATATCTGAGCTTTTGAAAACTCCTTGCTCGCTAATTCCTCCCTTTCTCTACTGTTCTCCCTAGCTTTGCCAGCTAGTAGTTGTGTGTGCGTGTGTGTGTGTGTATGTGTGTATATATGCATGTGTGTTTTCTCTTTTATGCTTCTAGAGTACTGAGTACATGCCTCTCTTTTGGTATTCATTAGTTTTGGTATTTGTATTGCCTTGTAAATCTTCACAGTGTGTTCTCTTTCTCTAATTTACACGGGCTTTGAAGGCAGGGCATAAGTCATCCTACCCGCCATTTTATAGCTTTAGCACTGGGTCTGGAACCCATAGGTACTGGGCTGTGTAGTGATGGGTGTCAGTGGAAGAATATTAAGATATATTGAAATTGATCTGGCAGCAGTAATGGAAATGTGTTCTGAGTAAGAGCTGTGGGGACTAAGGAAAGAAAGGGAAGGATATTCTTTCAGCAGCTAGCATTAACTTGCTATCTTTGTTTTTCTCTTCTGCTTTCCCTTTCAACTTACAACTAAATGAGATAGTTTTATAAGCTTAAATTCTACCTATTCATGGTTAGGAAAAAGTGAAAAAGTAATCTTGATTTACCTTAGAATATTGGCAGCAGAAAATGAGATAGCTGTAGCCATTAGCTGAGATTACTTAAATCAGAGGAAGAGAATGGAAAATTTTGAAGTTGTTCAAGTTTGTGGGGATTTGTTTCTTGTTGTTAAGAACAGGGTTGTAAATGTAATTATAATGGAAGTTGATAGAATTCTACGTATATGGATTGACAATCTGGTATAAAGAAACTATGCAAGAATGAGATTACTTTAGAAGCTTAAAAGAGGGGCACCTGGGTGGCTCAGTGGGTTAAGCCACTGCCTTCAGCTCAGGTTATGATCCCAGGGTCCTGGGATCGAGCCCCACGTTGGGCTCTCTGCTCAGTGGGGAGCCTGCTTCCTCCCCTCTCTCTCTGCCTGCCTCTCTGTCTGCTTGTGATCTCTGTCAAATAAATAAATAAAATCTTAAAAAAAAAAGCTTTAAAGAACATATAGATGATAGCTTAGAATTAATTAAATAAGTGAATTGTAATATGATGGGTTTGGATAATGTTATTAAGTATTTGTTGGGAGCGCCTAGGTTGGACAGATCAGGATCAGATATAAAAAATCATCCAAAACAGTTAAAAAAAAACAATAAGTCAAAGTGTATTAATTTCCTTTTAGGAAGAGAATTGTATTTGAACTCTACACCTCAGGAAAAAAACAACAACCCTGTTTTCCTTTTTATATCAGATAAATAAGGATCCCTTCTGGTTATAAGACCCCTTAGATTTTTACAGATAGCACACGTTTGTATTGTGCTTTGCAATCTATGCAACATTTTTACATTGACTGTTAAGCCATTTGATTTTGTCAGATACAGGCATGAGGGGTAATACCACCCATTATAGACGCTGAAACTGAGGTCCAGAGAAATTAAGTAACATGTGCAAGTTTGCACAGCTAGTTAATGACTGAGCTAGAAGGAAGGTTTTCTGAAACTACTTTGATAAAATGCTCAGGATCCCCAAACATTTTAAAAACTCAGTTTCTCTAGTCTTGATATTCTCCCAAGGTGCTTACTGTTGTATCTGTATTTTTGAAACAAAGGTAGCCTGGAATCACTCTCTGTACTCTTTCTGCTTTGTTATTTATTCTCTCTCTAAAGACTCTTACTGTTTATTTAGCCAAAGAATATACACCTCAGTGCCTGTTGAGTGTTGACGTACATTCTTATGCAAAATAAGGAGTCTTCTGCTATTAAGAAAACTATTGGAAAATGTTTTTTATATTTCTTTTCTAAGGATTTGTAGTTAAATACAGTATTAGTAAGCCAGTTAAGTTCTGAGTATTTTCTGAAAATCCTTAAAGAATCTGCAAAAACTAGCATCTCTAAAACATATTTGCATCCTGTAGAATTGGTAAATGCAACTTAATTTGTGCTCAGTTTTAATAAGAGTGGAAAGATTGTGTAGCTTGATTGACCATCTGACTAATTTTTCCCTTTGGTTATTAATTAAATTTATGCTTACCAACATAGGACGCTTCTTAAAATATAAATGTGATCTTTTTTGTTAATATCAAAATGTTTAGTGAATGTTAATGAAAAAATGATTAATATCTTTCCCCTTATTTATATTGTATTTGAATAAATTTGAAAGCTGTCTAATTGTGGAGAATTTCAAGTAAAATCAGTAGATGCAAAATCATAGTGAACCTCAGAGTTCCTATCATTTAGCCTAGGAGTCAGCAAGAAGGGTCAGTCCTGCTACATCTACTTCTCCCCTTCTTGTATTATTTTGAGCGAATTCAGGCATTGTATACTTTCATCTGTGAATATCTCAGTATTTTTTTTAAACAATGAAGGGCAGTTGGCTATAATATGGTTACACACTTTAAAAAATTAATAGTAATTCCTTGGTATGAAATAGCCATATTTTTCACATAACAGTAAGACCACAATAATAAAATCAAGCTTCTGTTTATTTCTACTTACATGCCGATCCCCAAGTTCTATAAGAGCTGAATAAGTATTTTAAATCCCACACAGCAGCTAAATGGAGGAAGAAATGATGATAGCAAAGAAAATATAGGAAAATAGACTAGAACTCAAGGCAATAGTGAATGCTCATTTCAGTAGCTGTGTGTTAGAGAAACGTTAGTTTTGCCTTCCTGGAAGTAAGACGAGGGTTCAGAGAGTGAACAGTACTCTGTTCAGAATGCTCGCTCACTCACTCATGGTTCGTTGAGTGAGACCTCTTAGAGAGTCTCTGTCTTGACCTACCCTTTCTCTGAATCCTGCCTCGTCCCCCCAGTCAGTTTTCCTTCTGAAGTGATTCTTGGATGTAGTGGAATCAGGTGGCAGAATCATACCAGGGTTTGAATCCTCACTGTTATTTATTGACCATTTGACTTTGACAAAATTAATTATTCTCTGAGCCTATTTCTTTTTCTGTTAAAAAAAGAATCCCAGTTCAAAGGGATACTGTGAGGAATAATTAGAATAATGAAATGTATACTATGTGTATATGTGTATGTCATGTGTACAGAATGTATGTGTATGTATGTATAAATATGTGACACTATTAGAATGTTTTTCATGTGTGTGTATGTATGTATGCATGTATATATGCATCTTCATCCTTTCCAGTCTTGGAGGTATGGCCTTGACAGTGAGCCCTGGGTGTTATACACAGATAATGAATCATGGAACACTACATCAGAAACTAAGGAAGGACGGTATGGTGACTAATGTAACATAGTATGCAAACAAACAAACATCAGACCCTTGTAACCTCTTGGCTAGCCTGTTGCAATAACCTCTTAACCAACTGCCTCTAGTCTCTTTTCTCTAAAGTCCTTATGGCCTTAGGAGTCATTTTTTTTCTAATGACTGCAGTACAGTGTATCTGTACTTGCTAAAGTGTAGATCTGACCATCTCCTCAGGATAAACTACAAGCAGCATTTTCCATGTTAAACGAAGCTTTTAATCTATCACATATTTGCTTTTCCAGCCTGATTTTCTGTCACTCTCTCTTTCGTTGTTTCATTAGTGTCATTTTCCCCTGACTGTCCTGTTTTATTGCCCTGCCTTGTCCACCTATTGGATTCCTACTCAGCATCTAAAATAACTTATATTTTCCTCTCCTTGAAACATTTCCTTCCTCCCACACTTCTCCCCACAGCCCCCACAGTAACCATTTAGTGGCTGTGCGCTGTCTCTTCAGTCCATTTTCATAGTGCCATTCTTAGAACTTGTTGCCAGGATTTGCCCTGAGGAGATGTAAGCTGGCAATCATTCTTCCTTTCTAAATAGAATAAACACAATTGATAAAAAATTTTATTAAATGCACTAATATTGTATATGGGTAAAATGTATTTAATAAATATATTTTAAATGTTAGTGGTTTTTAAGGAAGTGAATTGTTGGGATTTGTAACACTTTAATTCGTTATACACTATTGAAATAGCAACCTAATTTTTAATGACAGAAGCTGTTTCTTCCAAAATTCATGCTAAATTAAGAAGTCATTTGGGAATTAATAAAAGCATCTGGACCTTCCTCCCTGCTTTCCATCCTCCAGCAGTCTGTTAATAAATTGAAAGAGGAAAATAATACATATGTAAACATCTATGTCTGTTAAATACAGGATGTGGGTGCACAGTATAAGTGTTTGCTTTGTTGAGGAACATTTACAACAATACACTTGTAATTTTAACAATATTTTTAAACCAAACAACCATCGTTTTTTTCTCTTTGATGAAGATGATGTTTGTGCTGAGATAGTGTGACAGAATATTTGGCAAGTATTAGTCAGAAAATACCTTAAAGATCATTATAATTAGTAATAATGAATTTTAATTGGTCAGTGGCAGCCATGGTACCAAGCCCTTGATGAGTATTGTCTGAGTTAATGCTCAGACAACCTTATGAGATCAGTTCAGTACAGTTATTAACACCCCCCCCCCCATTTTTTTCAGGTAAGAAATTTAGATTTAGAGCTCTGAGGTCAAGTTGTTAGTAACTGATTGAGCTAGGACATCAGTCCAGTTCCAGAGTACAAGGTTTTTGGTGAGGTAGCAAATACTGGTTGTTAGAACCTGGTCTTCCTTCTCACATACAGATACACTTACAACCTTAAAATCGGGATCTTTGGGTCCAATTTCATCACTAAACAGATGAAGACATTTGGGCTCAGAGAAGTTTAATGTCCTGCCCAAGTTTGCGTGTGTAAGTTAGAGGCTGGTCAAAACTAAAACCTTACCTTTTTTCTTCAGGTATTTCTGTTTCTGTTCTGCTGTGATGCATATAACCTCCTGCGTTGGAAATTATTTACTTTCTGAAGCGTGTGCTTGGAGGAATTGTAGTAAAATAATACTGAATTAAAATTATTTAATTTTCAGATATTAAATTGATATGGGAAAAGATTAAGATTATGGCTTTAAAGTATTTTTCCCCTTAGAAGTAAATCCTTTGTTTCTCACTTGTTAAGTAAATCAAATGAGGGGAATGTGCTTTTTGTGGGAAAATGGATTTTATTTGTTCTTTTGGACTATTAATTTTGGACTAATATAAATTGAGTTTCTTGATTTCATTTAAATTATGTATGCGTATCAATGTTATCCAAGTGCTTCAGTTTTTAATTGAAAATATTGTACCAGCAATTCATCTTAATTTCTTGAGTTATCCTAAAGATGCCTTGTATTTTCAGTTAGAAAGTTCATATTAATTAGAAAGAATTTGATGACATGTTATTAGGATTTCTCTAGGCATTCATTAAATGAGCTAATACATGTGAAATTCTTAGCAACAGTATCTGACACATAGTTAACTTTCAGTAAACATTGACTGTTGCTTTTGCTATGATAATACTGACTTCTAGAAAGAAAAAATAACATGAAATACATACGGGTGATCAGAAGTAAATTGTTTTGGTCAACTTTTCCTTATAATTCAATGTCAGCTTTATTGCTTAGAATTCAGTAATAATAAAACCAAATAGGCTGTAGTTCACCCATAAGAATTTAATGTGGTCAACCTTTTTCACACATTGGTAGTGTTCCTTAACAGGTTTAGTTTATGAATTGGGATAATCTCCAGAAGAAATTAGGTTTTTTTGAATTACTCATTACTTGATGCAAAAAATAACACTGCTTAAAAATAGCAGCTTATTTTACTCATATAAAAACTTTGAATATGAAGTAATTCTTAAAGCTTCCATATATTTTAAAGAGCAAAAGATTTTCAGACGAGTGTGATTGGTGGCTCATTACCAGCTAAGTTACATCTTATGGAAATTGCATATGCTTGAAAAAGGGACTGAATTTAACCTTAAAATAATCTTTTCAGAAGTGATTTGAATTTAAACAAAGTTTAAATGTATCCTACAGAATGAAAACCTTGTAGGGAGAGGCAGTGACCAGAGGTCCTGTCCTAAGTGTTACGTGCGTTTCTTTTCATTCTCATCATGAAAGGTAGGAAACCCAAGCATAAGTGGCACCTGGGTGGCTCAGTTGGTTAAGCACCTGATTCTTGATTTCAGCTCAAATCATGATCTCAGGGTTGTGAGATTGAGCAGGGTACACACTGCTGTGGAGTGTGTGGAGGATTGTAGCAGCACAACACACTGATTGTGGAGCCTGCTTGGAATTCTCCCACTCCCTCTCCCCCTGGTGGCCCCTGCTTGAACACATTCTTTCTTGCTAAACAAAACAAAATAGCCCAGGCACAGATTTCCAGATGAGGACACCTAGGCACATGTTGGCCCAATAATTTGACAGAAGCAGGATTCAAACCCACCTCTGAGACTTGCATTTTACGTTCATTACTTTTACTTCAGTTTATAGCATATTTGTATTCTCCATAAAGGCTTGGCTTTCATACCTCAAACATGCCCAAAAAGCCCTTCCAAGGGCTTTGTCTTTCTCCTTAGTTCCTACTTGTACCTGATTCTTTAATTATACCAATTTTTAAAATAATGAATTGACTCCCTAGCACCCATCAAAGGGGTTTAAAATAAAGATTTAAAAAATCTTTATTTTTTAAAGATTTTATTTATTTATTTGATATTTATTATATTTATATTTTTTATATTTATTTGACAGGCAGAGATCACAAGTAGGCAGAGACAGGCATAGAGGGGGGAAGCAGGCTCACTGCTGAGCAGAGAGCCCGATATGGGGCATGATCCCAGGATGCTGGGATCATGACCCGAGCCGAAGGCAGAGCCACCCAGGTGCCCCGCTTTTGTTTTTATTTTTAATAACATCATGAATTCAGCGATTTAAAAAAATATATATATTTTTTGATTCCTTACAGATACTATCTTTTTGATGTTCAGATTGTCCTGTCTTTGGTTAGTGAGAATCCTTTTGATACCACTCCAGTAGTCTTTGATAGTTTCTTGCTTCCTGGTATAACAGGATGTTCCAGGGTCTTTTTGTACGTTACTGTGCTTGGCCTGGAAATCAGCCATTTCTCTAAGGAGCCGTTGTTCTTTTTTTCGTACAAAATGGTATTATGCTGGGCACAAGGGGTACTTACTCATTGCCCCTGAGTCGGTTACTGTTGTTATTACCACCTCAGTGGATAAATTTAGGAATTTTTTTGTTCTAATAGAATTTTTTTTTCTGATGGATTCATATTTAAAACTTCAGAATTTTTACTTCTTTGATTTCACATTTGTATCTCTTCTCATATGCTGAAAATCCTTAATTTGGAATGACATTAAAATAACTTATTTCCTTAATATTATAAATAATGGTTTTATGACAGCAACATTAATAATGTGGTCACTGAAAATAGTTAACAGCTTTTTTCACATTCTTTGGTCTTTGGAATATATTTGTTAAGTGTGTACAATTTTGTTTTAAAACCACTTGCAGTAGCTCTTCTATGTTGTTAAGCTACTATCTCAATACACAGCTAAGTTTATTTGTTTTATTTTTAGGGATTCTTTTTTAAAATTTAGTATTGTTTTATCACTTACATGGTTCCAAGCTCAAATTCAAATCTATAAGGCAAGGTCCATTTGAAAAAGTCTAGCTTTCATACCTGTCTCCTCCTGTTCTCTCCCTCTTCCCATAGATTACCTGTTTCTATTAGTTTTTGGTTTATCCTTCCACTTCTAAAATGTAAGTCTGCATCCATAGTAATACATCTATATGTCATATACATATACAATTACAATTATATATGTACATAGAAATAGCTTCCTGTGCATAGTTATTCATCTTGTTTTTTTTTTTTTTTAAGATTTTATTTATTTGACAGAGCGAGATCACAAGTAGGCAGAGAGGCAGGTAGAGGAAGAGGGAGAAGCAGACTCCCCGCTGAGCAGAGAGCCCGATGTGGGGCTCGATTCCAGGACCCTGAGACCATGACCTGAGCCGAAGGCAGAGGCTTAACCCACTGAGCCACCCAGACACCCCTTTATCTTGTTTATTAATTTGTCTGTATATCCTCAAGATCCCTTCATAGTGATACGAAGATAGTATTTATTTCTTTTTACAGTTATTTTATGCTTTATTATGAGGTACATTAGCTCATTCAGCTTTTGCTATAACAAGATTGTAGTCGGTCTTTTGCTAATGTTGCTAGCATTATGCATGTATCTGTTTTTCTTTATTTTAGTTTATTTTTGGGATAAAGGCCTGAAAATGGGCATGTTGGTTTAATGAATATGTCATTTTGCCAGATATTGTCAAATTTTCCTCAATAAGATTTTTATCATTTTGCATTTCTAGAAATGCAAATGCTTTCACATTCTATGATTCGGTGAACTTGTAAGGGTAATGATGTGAATTAAAAGTATGTGGGATGGATGAAAGGAAGTATCAGATAGTTACTGATAAAATGTCAGAGTTTATTGAAAACCCATTTTTTCCTTGAAAGTGAATGGATTAACAAACTATATTCAAGTGAAAATGAAATTTTCAGGGTTAGATGTTTGGTGTATGTTTGTCTGTATTATAAATAAGGAATGAATAATATTTTTTGGATGAAAATAATAAATTGAGTATTAAATACCTTACATTCCTTGTTAATATGATCTTTCATTTAACAAGTGACTATTTTGGGTGAAAAAACAAGAATTAGTTTTATTTTGAGGACTCAGACTGTTTGCTACAACAAAGAAAACATTGATTGGATTTGAAATTCGGCAGTTTCAGATTTAATAGATACAGTTTTCATTGTCCATATATATATATATATAACCTTGAAGGTTTGTGACATGTTGTAATTGTACTTTTGAAAGAATATAAATATTGGGTCACTTCTCCTTTCCCAGCTTTACTGCAGCCTTTTTGTTTAATGCTTGTCTTATATTATTATTTTTTAAAAAATATTTATTCATTTGTTGGGGTTGGGGGAGAGCACACGTGTGCACAAGCAAGTAGAGGGAGAAGCAGGCTCCCCGCTGAGCGAGGAGCCCAATGTCTGACTCCATCCCAGAACCCTGGGATCATGACCTGAGCTAAAGGCTGATGCTTAACTAACTGAGCCACCCAGGTGTCCCTCTACTTGTCTTATTTTAAACACTTTTTATTGAGGATATGAAAGAGTAGAATTTTGCAGCTTAATGAATGAAATTTTTTGTATTATAAAGAAATTAGGAGTTACATTGGGGCCTGTGTTTGGGAATTTGGGAGTGGGAGGGTATCACTAGTGATTAGCACATTTTTATTCTGAGAAGGAAAAAATTGGGGAAAGAGTTTGGATTCAGATGATAGAAGACTTGATTTTCAGGCTGTTAAATTTGGACTTTATTCTGTAGACACTGGAAAATCAATAAAGGATTTATAAGATTTACATTCTTCAAGTGAAAAATTTGAGGGGTATACTTTTTAATTTTAATGTAACCTTCGTGATATAATTGAGTAGTTTTGAAATACTTTTTCCTTATGGAAACATTGAAGTGTACATGTTATTGTTAGTGGCTGACTATAGTAATAAATGTTTATTGAGGCCATACTGGGTGCCAAGTGCACAGCACACTACTGAGTACTTTATTTGATTGATCTCTTTTAATCCTTACAGCAGCCTGGAGAATGGGGAGAATGTTGTCATACCCATTCTTACCCCATCAGAGGAGAAATTTAAGGCTTAGGGAAAGATAGCACATTATCCCAGATTGGATCCTAGACTTCTAAATAAGACCATTATTGAGACAGTCTGTGAGATTTGACTGGGGCCTGTTGATTAGATGGTCATATTGATCAGTATTAATTTCCTGACTTTGATGGTTTTGTGGTCAGACAGGAAAATGTCCTTGTGCTGAAGATAGATATATTGAGATCCTAAGCAGTAATGGGCATCATGTCGCAAACCCATTCGCAAATGGTCCAAAATGTTAACAGTTTCATAATCTGGGTGAAAGGTACATAAAAGCTCTGCACCTCTTACCTAAATTTGAAATTGTCATTTGATCCTTGATCAACATGAGTTTGAATTATCAGGGTCCACTTACATGTTGATTTTTTTGGATAAATACAATACAGTACTGTAAATATATTTTCCTTATGGTTTTTCTTAGTATTTTCTCTATTTTAAGAGTACAGAATATAATACATATACGTATCAAATCCGTGTTAGTTGACTGTGTATTGGTAAGGTTTCTGGTCAGCAGGAGGCTAACAGTAGTTAAGATTTTGGGTAGTCAAAAGTTACAAGTGGATTTTCAACTATGTGGGGATTTGGTGCCTCAGCCCTGTGTTCTGAGCATCAGCTGTATGGTGTAATGTATGTATCTCATTCCAAGCATGTACATATCTTTACTGCCTCTCTTACTTACTCTAATGTCATATGATAGACATTGATTAAAAATATCAAGCAAATTTTTATTTCTTCCTCATTGTACTTACTAATTTACTCAGCTTAACAGCATTTGCTATAACTTGCAAGTTCATTTCAAGTCACATTGTTTGCCTTTTGTAATATTTATACTCTGAGGTCACTTAATAAATGTTAAATGATGATGGTATTTTTTCTTTGTTCTTTTAAGTTTATACTTTATGTGGATTATTAGACATGTTTTAAAACTTATGGGTCTTATTTAATTTTAAATGTCACTATCAAAATAACTGCCTGCTTTTTGTTTTAACATAGGTTATCTTATGATGAGGCTTTTGCTATGGCTAATGACCCCTTGGAAGGCTTCCATGAAGTAAACCTTGCTTCACCTACTTCTCCAGACCTTCTTGGTGTGTATGAATCAGGAAATCAGGAGCAGACTACCTCACCAAGTGTCATCTATCGGCCACATCCTTCAACTCTGTGCTCTGCCCCAATTCAGGCTAATGCCTTAGATGTTTCCGACCTTCCCACGCAACCTGTGTATTCATCCCCCAGACGTTTAAACTGTGCAGAAATATCTAGTATCAGGTAGGAAATCTCAAGATCTGTATTTTGGAGTATGATGTTAAACAAATGGACAGTTGGTTTGGTTGCCTTAAGTTATACTATTTTAGAAAATTTGAATAAGCTTGTCTATGAAGAGGAGCAATACATATTAATGTTCAAGAGCAAAGGTCAGGAAACTTCTTATGTGAAGGGCCATGTGGTAAATATTTTAGGCTTTGCTGGCCGTGCAGTCTCTGTTGCAGCTATTCAGCTTTGCTGTTAAAGTATGAGAGCAGCCACAGACAGTATGTAAATGAATAAACTCCAGTCAGACTTCATGTATGGACATTGAATTTTGAGTTTCATGTCATTTTCTTATGCCACAAAATATTATTATTTTTATTTTTTTTTAACCATTTGAGAATGTGAAAATAAATCTTGGCTGTGAGCCTTGCAAAACAGGTAGCAGGCTGGATTTAGGCTGCATTTAGTTTGCTGACCCCGTTCTAGAGTAGGACTATTAAATAGAATTTTCTGTGATGATGAAAATGTGATAGCCAGTGGCTGCATGTGGTTAGACTTGAAATGTGTTAGCTTTAGCTTTGACTGATTTTAATTTTTAATTAATTAATAATTTATAAGTTAATTTTTAAGTTAATGCTATTATTAAATATAGGGGCTATCACATTGGATAGTGCAGTTCTAGACCTTTGTGTTTATGCCGGTTCTGTGTGAGCATATACTGATGTTTTCTGAACTTTCCTTTATAGCATCCATGTTACAGATCCAGCGCCTTGTTCTACCTCTGGAGTCACAGCTGGGTTAACTAAATTAACTACGAGAAAGGACAACTGTAATGCAGAGAGGGAGTTTTTACAGGGTGCTACTATAACAGAGGCTTGTGATGGCAGCGATGATATTTTTGGGTTGAGTACTGATAGTCTGTCCCGTTTACGAAGCCCATCTGTTTTGGAAGTCCGAGAAAAGGGCTATGAAAGATTAAAAGAAGAACTTGCAAAAGCTCAGAGGGTAAGCAAAAAAGATGCTTTATTTTTCCGTGTTTTGTATTTGAAAGTAAGAGGTATTCATGACATGGGGCAACCCCAATGAAGTCTTTGCAGTTCTACATTTACCTTCCTGTATGTACAGCCTTAGCTCCTGTGGGGCAGCATCTAGGCAACTTTGAAAATAATGGAATAGTAAAGAAGCTCATCTGAGAGTACGCACTGCCTACAGTGCCTGCTCCCTGTCTTATTACATCATCATTCATACCAAATTGGTGGGTTATGTTTCACGTGTGGGTTTTCCCTTTCTTGTGTGTGGTTGACTTTATGGTCCTTCACTTGAAGTTATTTAGTCCAAGTCATTTTATTTTGAGGAATTGTTTGGTAGTAATTATCTTTGGCATTCAGCTGGGCTTGAATATTTTCTGTATCTTACCTTGGAGAATTTTCTTTTAATTTGTTGTATTTCCCATTTGGTCATCTTTAAAATTTCTGCTATCTATTCCCAAATTTGTGGCTATTCTTTTTCTGTGACTGTAATTAACTTTCAGAGGGAAATTTATAGCACCAAATATTTATTATTAGAAAAAGGGAAAAATCTTAAATCAGCAGTCTAAAAATAGCAAAATCAGAGCAAGCAGAAGGGAAGAAGTAATAAAGAGCAATGTCAATGTCAATAAAGAGCAATTTCAATTGTCATTTTTTGTCAATTTTTGTCAATGAAATTGACAATTGAAAAACTAGAGAAAATGAATGAAAAAAAGTGCTGATTCTCTAAAAATATCAACAAAACTGACAAATATCTAAGAAGACTGACAAAAAAAAAGACAAATTATCAATAGCAGGAGTTAAGCAGGATATCACTGCAGAGCTGCAGATGTCAAAAGTACAGTAAAGGAATAATGTGAACAACTCTATATAAGTTTGACAACTTGGGTCAAATGAACTAATTCACATTTAGAAACTTGAGAGGATAAGACATTCTATATGTGTAATTTTTAGCATGTTAGGACATTTCACAAACATATATTCCCACCTTCTTTGCTACTATACTTGTCTCTTAAGAGTGTAACACTGATTTTTGTATCCCTGGTGCTTAGCATAATACAATATGATGCCTGGCATATATGTCTTCTCATTAATGCTTCAATGAGTGGCTGATAACTAAATAGCTGTGCAGATATGTTAAAATATTTTTGATTAAATATTTTATCAAAAAGAAAAATCAATAGTCTTTTATGTTTTTCTAAAGGAAGGGTGTGGGGTGAGATGTCATTGTAATCAGCTTCTGCCATCTGGATCTGACTCTGTTGTTTTAATATACAGTATTAAGTGAAATCATAGTTTATATAGAGGTAAACTATCGAGCATATATACCCATCATTGAGAATAAATCAGTGGTTCCTTATTGATCAGAACAAATTACTAATTTCTTAGGTCAAGTTGGGAATTTTTTTTGAAATCTATAATGTGCTATATTTAGAGGTCCTGTTGAGGTAATTGAAATAATAATGATATGTGAACACGTACATATGGTGAATTATGAAGGGTATAGTATAGTGTTAATACTTAGAGTTCAAGGCTTGAAAATACCTCTTGAATATGGAATATTTCTTGAATTTTAGCAACTTATGAATTAAAATTGTATCTATATTCATTCTCTCTATTCTGATTATTCTTTTAAGAGAGACCAGATAGTTACCATCTTTCTATTCTTCATATATAAAGTGAGTTTCTTTTTTTCTTCATATATAAAGTGAGTTTCTTTTTTAAATCCTTTCCAGTAATCTCTGCCTTTTAATTGTTATATTTAAAACATTTACATTTAATGTGATATTGATATAGTTTGGTTTAAATCTGCCATTGTACTGTTTTGTTTTGTTTGTTCCATCCATTCCTTTTTCTTCTTTTTCCTTCTTTTATGCCTTCTTTTGGATTAATTCCACACTTTTTTGGTGATCTCATCTTATCTTCTTTGGCTTATTAGCAATATATCTTTGCTGTGCTTAATAGTATGCATATTTAACTTATTCATGTCTACCTTCTGATGATGTTATACTACCTCACATGTAAGAACCCTACAAAAGTGTACTGTTTGTAGCCTTTGTGCTGTAGTCATAGTCTGTTTCACGTGTTCATATGCTTAAACTGTGCAGTGCAGTTACTATTTTTTGCATTGAAAAAGAGATTTAGATGATAAGAAAAGAATCTTTATATTTACTGGTATTGCTGCCATTTCCATTGCTCTTCATTTCTTCATGTAAATCCTGGTTTCCATCTGATAATCATTTTTCTTCTACTGGGAAGACATCTTTTAGCATTTTTGTTGTGTATGTTTGCTGGTGATAAATTATTTTTAGTTGTTATGTATCTGAAAAGGTATCATTTTCCTATCTTTGATTTTGAAAGATATTTTCACTTGGTCAAGAATTTTAGGGTGATAGTTTTTCCTTGTAGTACTTTAAAGATGTTGCTCCAGTGTCTTCTAGCTTGCACTGTTTCTCACAAGTAGTGAGGCATTGTCCTTTGTTCCTCTGCATGTGATGTAAGATTCCTCCCTAGCACTGGCTGTAAGCACTTTGATTATGGTGTACCTTGGTGTAGTTTTTTTCATGTTTCTTGTGCTTGAGGTTTGTTGAGCTTCTTGAATCAGTAGTTTGTTAATTTTCATCAAATTTGGGAAGTTTGGGCTATTATTTCATAAAAAAAACTTTTACATACCTGCCCTATCTCTGCTTTCCTGCCAGGCTCCTATTACATATTCAGTAGACGGCTTCAAGTTGTCCCACAGCTCACTGATGCTCTATTCATTTATGTTTTAATCTTTTTTTTTCCTGTTTGTGTTTCATTGTGCATAGTTTCTGTTGCTGTCTCTTTCTTCAGTGTCACTCCTCCTTTCTTCAGCAGATTTAATCTGTAAATCCTATAAAGTGTGTTTTTATCTCAGACATTGTAGTTTTCATCTCTGAAAGTTTGAGTTGGGTCTTTTTAATATTTTTTGTTCTGTTTAATAAGTTCAGTCTTTCCTCTAGCTTCTCAAACATATGAAATACAGTTTAATAACTGTTTTAATTCTTGTCTAATAGTGCTTTCTTCTTTTCGGGTGATAAGCTTGGCCAAATTGTAGGACTCACCTAATTTGTTTCATATATTTGGAGGATCACTGTCTGCTGCTGGGTGCCTGGTGTCTTAAAAATTGTTTTATATATTTTTTCCAGTTTTTTAGTTATATCAGGTAGGGTTGTGAATGTGATCCTTGTTACTCTTTTTTTTTTTTTTTTTTAAGATTTTATGCATTTATTTGTCACAGAGAGAGAGAGCATACAAGCAGGCAGAGTGGCAGGCAGAGGCAGAGAGAGAAGCAGGCTCCCTGCTGAGCAAGGAGCCAATTCAGGACTCGATCCCAGGACCTGGGATCACGATCTGGGCTGAAGGCAGTGGCTTAACCAACTGAGCCACCCAGGCGTCCCCTTGTTACTCTATCTTGATTGGGTGTCAAAGTTCTATTTCTGTTTGTATTGTTTATTCTGCGCCATCCTACTAACCCTAACCCCAAAACATACACTTAACACACATGGTCCAATAATTTTGAACTTCATGAGGATAAAGATTGTATGTGTGTTTTGCTCATGATTGTATTTTGAACACATAATGGGTTCTTAGTATATTTTGTTGATTAAATGAATCTATACATATGTATACAGTTACATTATTATAGAATAGACACACATATTAGTTAGGGACATGCTAGGTGCTAGTAAGCAACCCCTAAATTTTAGTGACTTTATCTAAAAGAAGTTAATTTTTATTTCTTGAGCATTCTGCAGCAGAGGCACATAGTTGATATGCAGTTCTTTATGAAATAATTCAGGGATCTGTGTTTCTTCTACCTTGGATCTTTGTAGTCTTTTTGAATTTTACTGGTATCTGTATCTAACCAATGAAGTGAAGGGAAGAGAACGTTTGGAGAAAGGCACACCATTCTAAAAAGCCTTGTCTTTGAAGTGACACATAACTTCTGCTCATATTCCACTGGTGCAAACCAGTTTTCTGCTGCTGCTTAGGTGTGTGGTGGGGTGGGAAGTGTAGTCCCTGGCTGGGCAGTGACTCCCAGCAACAAGTCCATACTGTGGATAGGGGGAATACCCATGTGATCACTGATTTTGAGGTGCAGGGATGCCAGAGATGATGTATTCTTCACTTATTTGCCCTTCCACAGGGTAATACTGAAGACCAGTTTTGTTGGATTTCTGAGGTAGAAATTGGGCTTCAGTTTACCTTTATTTAAATGTTACTTCCTGGACTCTACCCCAGATTCTGCTGAAATCAAAATTATTGTATTGAGGCTTAAGGATATGCATTTTTAATAAACTCCTTTGTTGATTCTTGTATTTGCTACTTGTGATACCTACTGGTATAATGTGTTACTTCCAATTTTTAATTATTTTTCCTTAAAACAGAATGAAATAACTTGGAAAATAAGAATCAGTGGAATAGCTTGCGGCCAAATAAAGTCATCCAGAAATGCATACCTATGTCAAATTCATATTCAGCATAGTCCTACTAACTGTGGCCATGGTTCTTTGTCATAGTACTGACAGCATTGTACAAGACCCTGTAGGGGACAGAAATAAATCAGATTTGACCCTGTCTTTAGATATTTATTAGTTGGGAAGAAAAGACATGTATTACATGGTCATGTTTCACTGAATCTGAATTGTACATTTTTTACCCCATACTAACCATCGTGACTCTCGTCATTGCCTACTTGTGTATGAACTTGGTTATGGTTTTTCATATTGTAATTAATTCAGTTGGATTGTGTGATTTGGGTTCTGTATTTGTTGGTCTTAATTACTGGCTTAAATATCTTGAAAATGACTTCATTATGATAGGATATTGAAACAGAAAGGTATATTAAAAAAATCAGCTTTAAAGAGTTCTTATTATAAGTACAAAATGAACGTTTTTTTTTTTTTAGATTTTATCCATTTTTTCGACAGAGATCACAAGTAGGCAGAGAGGCAGGCAGAGAGAGAGGGGCAAGCAGGCTCCCCGCCAAGGAGAGAGCCGGATGCGGGGCTCCCTGAACTGAAGGCAGAGGCTTTAACGCTCTGAGCCACCCAGGGGCCCCTAAAATGAACATTTTAAGTTTAAAAAAATCAAATTGTTTCATTGACAGCATTTTTTCCTTTTGATATAAAAATGTTAATCTTAAGAATCATAGTCTTAAATTTGATGGAATATACTTGAACAGAGTCCTGAAGTTCTGTGTTTTGAATATCTCTCAAATTTCTTTTCTCCAGTACAACCACTCTAAATTTGTATCTTGCCTAAAATATAGCAGTAATCAGTGAACTGTTTTTCTTGTCTCTAATCTTTTTTTTTTTTTTTTTTTTAAATCTCAGCTACCTCACCATACTTCCAAATGACAATTTTGAATTGCACATCTGATAACTATCCTGTTTAAAATCCTTCAGTGACTTCACATGGCCTTTGAGATAATCTCCCCTTGTCTTTAAAGGACGTCCTGATTTCTAAGCCAGTGCTTTTTAGGATGGGCCACCTACTTTTCTGGTATTATCTTTTTTGTGGTGTTCATCCCTTCTTGTCTTTAACTACTACAAAACATACTAGCTTTAGCGTATGGATGAAGGGAGAAAACTCTGAAAAGGGAAATTGAGCTCATGTTGTAGAGGGCTTTTAGTATTTAAGGTGAGGTTTATACCACTTTGGTAGAGGAGCTATTCAAGAATTTTGCCTTCCTGAATGACATATGTATTGCTCTGATTGCAAATTTCTCAAGGAGCAGTTATCTTACTCGGTTTCTTAGCTTGAGAATTACTGTAGTGACCATGGAGTAGGAGATGTTGAATGAATTGACTTACATTTCATATGTAATTATAAAATAGTGAAGTTTTAGTGTTTGAAAGAACCTGGCATTAAATTTATGCAGTTATAGATTTATAAATTAACTCAGGGAGAACTGGCATCTTTATGATATCTTTCTACTCAAGAACATGATATGTCCTTCTGCCTCTTTGTTTAGGACTACCTGTGTTTTTGCATTTGCCAGTATTTTAAAGTTTTCATTTTGCATTGTAGTCTTCAGCATTATGAAGTTATTTTGTTTTCAGTGATTGTTGCCCTGTATTCTGTCTAGTCTGATATGATTCAGATTCTCATTTTTATTTGTATTACATTTTTTAGTATACTTCTGCCCATTCTTTTATTTTTAATCTATCTGAATCACTTAGTTTTAGGTATGTCTCTAATCTAAAGCGTAGAGATGGATTTTGCTTTTTTAAGCCAATCTGAAAATCATTTTCTTTTTAATTAGGTGAGTTGCATCTGTGCACATTTATTGATAAGCATGCTACATTTGGGCTTGTTTCTGTCACATAACTTTCAAATGTCTGCTGTGTGTGTACAACCTTTTCCTATGTTGCTCTGTTTTCTTTGTGTCCTCCTCCTTTTTGGTATTTTGGAAGGTTTGATTTCCATTCTAGTTGTTATCTTCCTTTAATCAAAGATATATATACTATATTGTAATTGTATATATCTTAGCCTTTCTTTAGATATTGCCATTGTCTCCTGCCATAAGCAATACTAAACTTACCTGGTTACTGTTTTTCTCATATCATTTGGTTTTAGTCAGACTGTTATTTCAGTGTTAATCTCTATGCTCTTAGATATATTTAGTTTATACTAGTTGTGTGCCTCAAGTTATAGTCCTTTACTTCCCATTAGTATTTAAGAAATTTGTGAATTAAATTTCATCTTTCTCTTATATTTTATGTGTATTATTTTTATATTCCTAAAGCTTACAACATTTGAATAATTGTTTTGTCAGCTTTATCCCTATTAAAAAAATGGACTTCATTTTTTAGAGCAGTTTTCAGTTTGTAGTTACATTGAGAGGGTGGTAGAGTTCTCATTCACTCTGTCCCTGCACTAACATAGCCTCTCAACACTATGAATGGTACATTTGTTCTAATTCATGACCCCTAGATTGGCATATCATTATCCCAGAGTTCAGAGTTTATATTAAGGTTCCCTTTGTTGTATGTTCTACTGATTTTGACAAGTCTATAATGACATGTGTCAACCATTGTAGCTTTATCCAGAATAGTTTCACTGCCCTAAAAACCCTCTATTCTCTATTTATTCCTCCCCACTCACTAAATGCTAACATCCACTGACCTCTTTTTATGGTTTCCATGCTTTTACCTTCTCCAGAATGTCATATAGTTGGAATCCTACAGGATATAACCTTTTCAGATTGGATTCTTTTATTTAATAATATGCATTTATTTTCCCCCATGTCTTTTCATGACCTGTTAGCTTATTTCCTTTTAATACTCCATCATCTGGATGTACCAGAGTTTATTCATTCACCTGCTAAAGGACATTTTGGTTATTTCCAAGTTTTGGCAGTTATGAATGTATAAACATCTGTGTTCAGGTTTTGTGTAGGCATAAGTTTTGAGCACCTTTGGGTAAATAGTAAGGAGTGTGATTGTTGAATCATATGGTAAGAGTATGTTTAGTTTGATTAAAAAATGGCCAGACTTTTATTTTTTTATTTAAGATTTTATTTATTTATTTGACAGAGAGAGAGAGATCACAAGTAGGCAGAGGCAGGCAGAGAGAGAGGGGGAAGCAGGCTCCCCACTGAGCAGAGAACCCAACGTGGGGCTCGATCCCAGGACTCTGAGATCATGACCCGAGCCAAAGGCAGCGGCTTAAACCACTGAACCACCCAGGTGCCCCAGACTGTCTTTTAAAAGAGCTATGTCACTGCATTCCCAGTAGCAATTATGAGAGTTCCTATTGCTTCCTATTGCTTCTTGTCAGCATTTGGTGTTGTCAGTGTTCTGCATTTTGGTCATTCTAATCGGTGTATATCATTGTTTTAATTTGCATTTCCCTGATAACATATAATATGAAATATTTTTTCACTGCGTATTTCTTCTCTGTATCTTCTTTGTTGAAATGTCTGTTCAGATCTTTTGCCCATCTTTCAGTCAGGTTGTTTGTTTTCTTACTGTTGCGTTTTAAGAATTTGTATATTTCTTACAATAGTCCTTTATCAGATATTCTTTTGCAAATATTTTCTCCAGTCTGTGCCTTGTCTTTTCATTCCCTTGATGTGCCCATCTTTTAGTTGTAGTTCTACAGTGAAATATATTTGCTTCTCACCCCCAGTCCTTAGTGTTAAAGCTTCTCCAGCTTCTTCTGGATTATGTGAATCTCTGTTCTTTACTCGATCCCTGAATCATGCTTATATGAGAGATATTCTCTAAAGTTGTATAAGTTTATAATTCTTTGTCTCTGGTTTTATACTTGAAGGACAGTTTGGCTAGATATCAAATCCTCATTTCACATTTTTTCCTTGAGTATCTTCAAAATGTTATTCTGTTGTTTTCTAGCATAAAATGCTATTGACATTTAATACCAATCTGATTGTCTTTACCTAATAAAGGTGACCTGGCTTTACCTCTAACTTTTTTTATTATGGTAGCTTCACATATTTGTTTTTGTTTTCCATATTTAAATGGGTTGGATTTCCCTGGACTATTAGGAGGAGGCTCCTGTGAAGGAGTAAGATAGACAAGAAGCTTTCTCAGTTTTATATTTAAGAGCTTTCCCTTCCGTTGTTATTGTCTTATCTTTGTAGCCTCTCTGTCTCTCTGGGGTAAACCTCATTCAAGAAGGTTTTCTCTTCTAGCCCTGTGTCTCTACAAACTTTACAGATATAACATTATGTCTAGAGATGATATTTCTAGAAACAGAAGAAAAATACTTTTATACGACCTTCTGTGATCTGTTTGCTTTGGAACCTTGCCACCCTCTTTCTCCTTTATTTTGTCTGAGCCTTTTCTCTGTCAGTCTCCATTATTCCTGTCTTGCAGTTTGGTTTCAGATTCCGTGAGTTTTTCCTTTGAAGTGGGCCGTGTCCTGGAAGATTCTCTTTGCTGGATGCTTTGCAGTTCCCTGAGAGTTGAGGGCTTTACAGTACTGTTTGCTGCTTTAGGACTGCAAATAGGCTTTCGTACTCCACCTGTAGCTTGGAGCTTGTGGAAACCTTTTCCTTTTTCTCCATTTGTTCTCATATTTGTTCTCCCAGTTTCCATTAGGGTCAAGTCCTCTTTTTTGGGGTATATGTAATAATTTTTAGATCCTGAGGCTTCACAGGATACCTCTATAATCCCTTCTACTTCCTGCTGTCCCCTCCACATGGTTGCTGACTCTGCCATGTTGGCAGTGTAGCCACGTTCTCTCACAGTCTAAGATTTGTGGAGACTCCTTTACCTAGTGTTGTTGAAGATGTGGTTGGTCATTGGGTACTTCTGATATTTCGGTTGGTATATTTGGTTTTCAGGAGTTGTCTGAATTCAAAAACTATGCCGCTACCACAATTGCAATATAACTAACCTATTATTTTATTAATGCAATTGTGATCAATATATAGGAAGTTTGGATTTTTTTTATCCCTAAATTTGGAAGATTAATTTAGGGCAACATATAAAATTGCATGTTATTTACATCTTAAAAGATTTTTTTAAAGCATCTACTTGATACCTTTTGAGAAGTCCTAGAAATGAGGGTGTGATCTTGTTGTTTTCATTCTTCTTAGTTTTAAGTGCAAATATGTATCATTTGCCTCTGGTTGCAGTACTAAATGGGTATAGTCTCCTAATGGAAATTTTAGACTAATTGCTAAAGTTATCTGTAAGTGAACAAATTTTAAAGTAAATATGAAAAAAACCCACTCAATTTTTATTGAAATGGATAAATGGAATTAAATTTTTTTCTGGATGGAAATAAATATGTTTAGAGAAAAGGGAAAAAAGAATGAAGTCATTTAATTGTTTATTTTCACATGTAATATGTAATCATAATCTTTGGATGTCTCATGAAAGAAACATGAAAATTTAATATGTGAGTTAGATTTATTTATAATTTTAGATTTGCCTGATTGTCTTCCACATAGCAAGTGCTAAATAAACATTTTAAGTGTGAACATTGTAGGAGGGGACTATTAATATATTGTAATTTTATTAGTAAAGATTATATAGTCTGCTGAATCTAACTTCAAACTATGGAAATTCAACATAAAATGATCGATTTCTCATAGGAACTGAAGTTAAAAGATGAAGAGTGTGAGAGGCTTTCTAAAGTACGAGATCAACTTGGACAGGAATTGGAGGAACTCACAGCTAGTCTGTTTGAGGTTGGTCTATTTACGTCTTGGCCAAGAGCAACATCTTGATTTTTATATATTGATAGAATTGTTTTTTGAGGGCGTCTTGGAAAAGATATGCTTAGCTTCACACATAATTTATAAGTCATCTAAGAAAAATTTAATCTTCAAGAAATATAGAGTCTACAACTTAAAATGATGGGAAAACGAAAAGATTCTATGGGCTACCAGGATCAGGTTGTTTAAAAAATGTCTATGTAGAAAGAAAGGAGGTAAATTTTAATTTTGTTTTTATCAAGTATTTAGGGGTTGCTTTAGGGTAATCTTATAATATGACTTACAACCAAGATAGGAAGCCCTGAGGTAGCTCTCTGATAGATGATGGTTTGAGGATTGTTAGAAGGCCCACCTGTTTATCTCCAGGCTGCCAACAGGACCACAATTTCTGCTCAACTCAAGCATGTTTGTCAAATGGGGTGCCATTGACATTGTCATTTTCCATTTTTAATGTATTAATCAAGGTTCTCCAGAGAAATAAAACTAATAAGATGTGTGTGTATATATATATATATATATATATATATATATATATATAGTATATAAAAAGAGATTGATAATAAGGAATGAGCACAGGTGATTATGGAGGCTGGCTATTCCCAAGATCTGCGGGGTGAGTTAGCAGGCTGGAGACCCAGGAGAGCTGATGGTGTAGTTGTGGTCCAAGTCCATAGGCCTGAGAACTGGAGAACCGATGATGCAGTTCTAGTCCCGAGGCTTACAGGCTTGGGACCCAGCAAGAGCTGATGTTTCACTTGGAGTTTGAAGGCAGAAAATTTCGCTAGTACTCCAGGGGCTCAGCCTTTTTGTTCTGTTTAAGTTGTCAGCTGATTGCATGAGGCCCAGCCACATTATGGAGAGAGGGCAATCTGCCTTAGTTAACCTACCAATTCAGATGTTACTGTCATCCAGAAACACCTTCATAGAAATGCCCAGAATAATGTTTGACCAAATACCTGGCATCCAGTGGCCTTGTCAGGTTGACACATAATATTAACCATCATACTTGGCTTTGGCCCCAAAATGCTAGTCATACTGCTTGATCATTTTGGCAGCTTTTGCAAGTTGTAAACTTGGATGGGGAGAGGACAGTACTTAATTTGATTAAGAACCACTGTTATAGAATGCCCCTTTTGGGTTAAGACCTTGAGCGTTTAAAAGTGCCTTATTCAGGGGTGCCTGGCTGGCTTAGTTGGTCAAGCATGCGACTCTTGACCTTGGGTTCATGAACTTGAGTCCCATGCTGGATAAAGAGCTTACTTGAAAAGAAAACCAAAACCAAAAATGGTTCCTTATTCAAAAAGGTTGGTGTGTTACGGAATGACTAATGCCATTATCTTGTTAATAATTTCTTTTTCGGGTGCCTGCTGGCTCATTCAGTAAAGCATGTTACTCTTGATCTGAGGGTTATATAAGTTGAGCCCCCTGTTGGGTGTAGAGATTACTTAAATAAAATTTTTTTTATTTTTTTCCCTCTAAAAATTTGTTTTTAATTTCGAGTGTAGTAACAAATTTTAGAAAAATTTTTAAATTTTTCCCCTTGTATTATTTTTATTTATACAAAATCTGTTTCAGTTTTAGAAGTATGCATAATTTCAATCCTAATATATTTTGTATTTTTTTCCTCAAATAACATGTTTTCATATTAACTTACATGGTCATTGTCATGAGAGTCATAACCCACCAATTGCATATTCCACCATTTCTATCATTACAAGTAACGTTGTAAACAAGTTACATGTGGGTTTCTTCAGATGTGGATTTTCCTTGTTCCCTCTGCTCCATGTCCCTTTGCCCTGTGTTCTGTCTTTTTTGGGGGTCATTTTTTTTCATGAACTGATTTATTTATTTATTTTTTGTTAACTAGTCATCAGAGACTAGAGGATAAGAGCTGTATGACTTACTAATTTTTGTTTGTAGAAGTAATAGAAACCTTAGACTTTTTCTTCCAGTGTTGTCTGGCCAGAAGAGAATTTTGTAATGATATATGGATACTAGAAGAAAGCAAATATACTAAACTTCTCACCTGCCCACCAATAATTTTAGCCCTGCTTAGTTCCTCTTGTCTGCACTTGCACGTATATTCTGTTAGATGAAGTTGGAAGAAAAGAAATTAGAGGAAACTTCTCCCTCTCCATAGCAGAATGTGAAGGACCAGAAACGCAGTTTTTGCAATAAGTTAAAATGTATATCTTTAAAAAAAAGTTTTGGAACTCCTGATCTTTCTCTGACCTGACAATGGCTAATAGCCTTGACACCGTGTATACTTTCTGAGAAAGAAGTTATACTGACAAAAGATGATTTCAGTAAGAAGAAAATTGTATTCAGACCAGTTATTTATGAATTTTGTAAAAAGTTGCTAGAGGTTTTTCTGTGGTCTATTGTGTATTCATGATCTCAGTTTACCATTGTCTTATGAAAAGACTTTTTGCTTGTATTTTAGGTAATATGTATATATAGTTTTTTAAGAATTAAAGATTATTTTGAATAAATACAATATGCACAGCTTTGATAAACTTAACATGTAAATTCAAAATAGGAATTTGTTGTGTATGAATAATCTTGAATATAATTACTTTGTAGCAAAGTTGGGTCTTAAAATATAAAATATAAGAACTATAAAATTTTATGTATGTTTGTATGTTTATATATTCCCACCTAGTGTCTCAGATTTTGAGATAATATAAAAATGAAGTAGGAAGAATGCTTTACAAAGTAGTTGTAAAAGAATGTGAAAGAATGCTCTACAAAGTAGTTTCATTTGACATGGAAAAAAAAAGATAGGTAGCCTTAAGATTTTTTTCTTTTACATTTTGTCAGCCAGTTTTAGTAAATGTCTATGGTATGCCGAGTTTTCTCTTCATAATGCTATGAGACATATAGAGCAAATTGCTCATTTTATCTGTGAAGACAGTGAGACATAAAAGGTTAAGGAGCAATGTTGGGATTCAAATTCATAACCCTGACTCTTGTTTTAAGTACTGTGAAATCATTAAGTGGTACTTTGTCTCGGGCCACAGAGAAGCAGTCCTCAGTGAGGCCTTTCCTTTATCCCACATTCACAAGGAAAATCTTGTGACACTAACTCAGGAATGTAAGGTAAATGCATATGCCTTTTTACTGTGAAACTGCTAATATCACTTTACAAGCCATCAGTATTTCTTACTTCGACCAGGAGATGCCAAACTTCTGTTGAGATCATGTACCTCATCTGTAAAAGAAAAATTTAAGCATGTACCTTTATTATGATGAAAATAAGTAATATTTATTAGGGTTACCTATGTGGTAGGTGCTGTTTTAGAGCATATATACTTACAAGTTACATATATACACTAATATAATGTGTTATATAATTATAAAATAACAGTTTTAAAAAACAAGTCAGTAATAAATACTAAGTTTTTTATATAGTACAAAAATATTTTAGTCTCACTAAAATATATTGTGTGTATGTGTATATTCAGTGAGAGGAATATGATTGAATATGTTACCACCTTGTTTTCGAAAATCTTGTTTTAACAATTTATGATTCAGATGAAGTTCTGGTCTAAATTCCTTTTTTTAAATTAGATGTAATGCAGCTGATAACTCACAAACATATAGATCCAAATGGAAGAAGTACATCTTTTCCTGTATGAAACCATTATACCGAATTTTCATTTCCATTGCTGGTTATGGGAAGGTTTCTCCAGAATATTCTCTAGTGAATTGTCTTCTCTCATACCAACAAATTGTCTTTGCAAATTAATCAGAAGATGTTGAGTTTAAACATTATTTTAAAGAAAGAAAGAAGAAAAACAACTTCATTTGAATCCCGGCTAACCAGATAGGAAGAAAATTCTGTTTTCAAAGTCTGTAAGTCGTAGAGATGTGAATGTTTGTATCAGAGGTCTGCACACTACAGCCTACTGGGCGGAACTAGCCTATGCCTATGTTTGTGCAGCCTTCTGAGCTAACTGGTTTTTACATTAAGTAAGTGGTTAGGGCCAAAAAAACCCAAGAGGACTTTGTGATGTGAAAACTGGGATTCAGATTTCAGTGCTGATGAATGTTTATGGAAATGGCTCCCTTCACTGCTGTTTGTTGTCTGTGGCTGCTTTCACCCTGCAGCAGACAAGGTCTGGCTTCTTGAGCCCAAGCTGCTTACTGTCTGACCCTTCCCAGAAGTTGTTTATGGACTCTGGGTATAGAGGATACTTGGATCATTTTCACCTTTAGAATTACAGAGTGATAGACAATTATCACTTTTTTGGAATCTACTATTTGATGTCTTTTGTCAGTTTGCCAAGTCCAGTGCGTTATCTTTTCAGCTACTGCTTCTGCCTCATTTCTAGTGCTCTCTTCTCTCCTCTTGCAAGTCAGTTACATGTAGCTTATACCTCTTCACTGTGTCCTCATACCTCTGGGGGAAAAGTCGCCCCAAATTCCAACTCTCTTCTCTGGGCTTACATCTTCTCCTGAGTCTTGGTCCCCTAGTTCTTCACCATTTTGTTAGCTCTCTAATACCGTCAGACACATTAAAAAAAAAAAAAGTCCAACTTCTTTAATTAATTGTCCATGGGCGGTTTGGTCCAAGTTGCACAGTCCTCTATTAAGGAAAGCAGAGTCCATTTCCAAACATTTAGACAGATAATCTCTCCTTAG
Source organism: Mustela nigripes (assembly GCF_022355385.1). Classification (NCBI taxonomy): domain Eukaryota; kingdom Metazoa; phylum Chordata; class Mammalia; order Carnivora; family Mustelidae; genus Mustela; species Mustela nigripes. The sequence continues at coordinate 47,249,125 of NC_081562.1, read as the reverse complement.
CATGAGTTGCTTTTGCGTTTATAGTTAAAATGTCACTTATCCTGAAGGGGGTCAGATTAGATATGTTTATTATTTTGAAAATATCTGCCAAATAGTGATCTGTTGACAGCCACTTGTCATCACAGAAAAATTAAGCAAATCTGAAACATTTGTTATTTTAAGAATAAAACCACTTTTACTTCATTAAATTGGCAGCTGTTAAGGACTTTGATAGAAGATAACCAGCATAATTGTGCATGGGAGATTTTCACAGTTAATCTCATCTCATTATAAAACATTGATAGTAATACATCTCTTATTTAAGCTAATGTGATCTGTAAAGTCATGTTCATGGGCATATATAAAGAATCCTCAGTTCATTACTACTGTAAAAGCAAATGGGAATGCTGCTGTCAGACTCTGATGTGGAGAATGTTCACTCTTCCACTGAATAGTTGACAAACATTACTATGTGCCATTATCAAACATATATTAAATGTCTTTGAAGCTGATTTCTTTCCTTCCTCCCTCCCTCCCTCCTTCCTTCTCTTCCTTCTCATAAACTGTCAGTTGAAGTTCTAACATACATGTTCTTAAATCCCAGGGGATTATCTCAAGCACCCTGTATATGGTTCTAGTCCATCCTTAATCTTTAATGGGACTATTCCATACAACAGAGTAATTTGTTTTTTTTTTAATATAGGTAAGATCAGTGACTTTCTTCCTTAAAAGATCATAAGGTTTCATACTGCCCTTACAGTAAAACCCAGAATTCTTACTTGGATATTTTATTTGATTATTAGAATGTAAACTGAATGTAAGCTCCTTAAGAGACAGGGACCTTGTTTTTTCCCCCAATATACTATCAAGACCTGGAATAATACCTCACAAAGAGATGTCGTGAGTAACTTTTGATGAATAAATATTAAAAAAAAGGAATTAATTACCTATAGTTTCATATTTATGGTACTGAAACAAATAAGACCTTATTAATATCTAATCTGTGATTTGCCTTTTTAGATTGCTCTGCATAGAATTGTCACTTAATATAATTTTGTGACTGTTTTTATTGGAAGCTCTAAGGGTTCTCAGCTATCATTCCTATAAACTGCAACATTAGTGATGTGTTAATATTTTTACTTATCCCTTTTGTATGTCTTTGCTATGACTAATAATATGTATATATATATTGTGGCCAAATTACAGAAACCTAACTATGGAGAAGTTGGGTTTGACATGTAGGATGTTTATTTTCCTTCATCACATATGCAGTCTTTATACAAACATTAATCAGGGTGATTGAACTCAACTTGGCTACGTCAGTGGTATTAGTACTAAAAGAAAGTACGTATTCCTAATTCCTACCAGTTTACCTACCAGATGACATTTGCTATTTCAAGAGTTGATGTTGAGTATTTATTATCAGGTTAAAGTTTGGTAGTATATCTTTGCTACAGTCATAGACATTTGCTGAAAATTTTTTGAAAACAAAGGCTAGATACTTTGTTTCCAAAATTTGAGATCTTAACTTTTTCAGGAAGCTCATAAGATGGTGAGAGAAGCAAATGTCAAGCAGGCAACAGCAGAAAAACAGCTAAAGGAAGCACAAGGAAAAGTAAGTCTTTGCTACTTTAATAGTAAAAAAATATAAAATCAATGATTACTGTTTTAAAGATACTTAAACATTTGTTAGATTTTGTTCCTATTGTAAATTAGGGCCTTATTTTAGAAGATTTGGAAACTATAAGTAGAAAACAGCTACCACACAGATGCAATTAATAGTGAACAGTTAGTGCTCATTTATATTAGAACCAAAGGATTTTAAGTCTTGTGAATCACATGTATTATCAAAAGGATCATAAATCACATTTTATTTATTTATTTAAAATATTTTATTTATTTGCCAGAGAGAGAGAGAGAGTACACACAAGCAGGCAGAGAGGCAGGCAGAGGCGGTGAGAGAAGCAGGCTCCCCGCCAAGCAAGGAGCCCAATGCGGGACTTGATCCCAGGACTCCAGGATCCTGACCTGAGCTGAAGGCAGCGGCTTAACCAATTGAGCCATCCAGGTGTCCCTTTAAATCACATTTTAAAGTCACTATTTTTCTTCATTATGTGGAAAAAAAGCCACCAAACTCTTAATAGATTTTATTATTTTAAGAATGAACCACAACTATTCATAAGCTATTTATATTTTGAACATTTTGAAAATTCACAGGAATTAAATATTAGACATTTTGATAATTTTAAAAATTTCATTTCGCGTTGTGAAATGCAAGCATGGCCCAATGCAAACCATATAGAAACATTAAACAACTTGGTTTCACTTTCTTTTTATTACTCCACCACAAATATACATTAAATTTACATGTCCTCTTTGAAAAGAAAGTGTTTTGAGCAGATAGCTAGCATTTAGCTGCATCTGTCATAAGAAATAGTGTATGGAACTGTGTCGATTTCTTTTCAAGATCGATGTCCTTCAAGCCGAAGTAGCCGCATTGAAGACCCTTGTCTTGTCCAGTTCTCCAACATCACCTACGCAAGAGCCTCTGCCAGGTGGAAAGATACCTTTTAAAAGGGGGCATACAAGAAATAAAAGTACAAGCAGTGCTATGAGTGGCAGTCATCAGGACCTCAGTGTGATACAGCCAATTGTAAAAGACTGCAAAGAGGTAACTCGTCAAGGACTGTCCCCTCTGACTCTCTTGATACTTATTAATTCTCACCACTGAGCTGTCAGTTATGATTTTTGCCAGCAAAATTTTTAGTTCAAAATATGCAGTATTAAGATGGGGGAGGCTTTATCTAGAGCTGGCTGCTTTCAGGGAATCTTCAGTTCCATTCTCTACTTGGCTGACCTTGGAGTTACCTGCTAGAAACTTGGTAAGTTTCTTAATCTTGATACTTAATTTAGGGAGCAAACTGTCATATGTTGTATAAAGGAGAGTGGGTGGCTTTAATGATCTGGCTAGTCAAATTTGTTAGTAAGATGCTTTAGCAGAATATGAATATAAGAAATGTGTGAAAATAAGGTGATTTTCTTGAACAGCACATTGCTTTTACTTAAATTCTGGGGGAGGTAGAGTTTTATATCAATAAGAGAGTCTTAGAGTTAATTCAGATAATTAAGCAACAAAAACCAGAACTAATGGTAGCCTTATCATTTAAAATATGTTGTGAGGTAACTGAGATACTGTGGAAATATTTTGAGCTGCTTTGAGTAAAAATTGTATAATTACAAAAATTTTTTTTATTTTATCATTGCATACAGTGAGAGAGCATTTTCAATGGGATTGATCATGGAGCAGCCCCTCTTTTTTCCTTGAAAAGCTATGTTTTACGTTGTTTTATTCAGGTTCATCATTAATCTTTAAGCAGCTGTATCTGCTCATTTGGTTAAGTTTTTGCATGGAAGCTAGGATTTTATTAAATTGAATAATCAAGGTCATTACATACTTCAATTGAATTGCATTTTGGTTGCCTATTAATAAAAAAGATGCTAGTGAGAGAGACATTCAATAGGTGACCAAATCTGAATGTGATGGAATCTGAAATCCATGTTAAATATTTCAGAAACTTTTAAAAATCATAACTTTAATTTCTTTGAATTTAATTAGCATTTTTAATTGCTTGGTACAACTCAAATTTTGCTGTGGTTTCTCAGTGTGATTATAATACTTGTTTTCTGTTACATACACTTACAAAGTGTAAATATTTTCTCATGGGACATTTAAAGTTCTGTTTTTAATTTATGAGGTCTCATGAAATGTGAAGAAGCAGCAAACAACTTCAGAATGATAACTTTCTGTTTTCCAGATATATCTTATATTCTAATGTTTTGTGAAAACTTGTCAAAAAGTTTTATTAGACAAAGGAAACATAAAGTTGACCTGTATAAGCTTTAGAGAAAGGTAAAACAGTTGGAAAGAAAGTGAACCATGTCCATGTTTCTGGAGAAAATGTGACAGGCAGTCAGAAACAGTGTTTACAGCATAGTTTCTGAAAGCACTTAAAACACATGTCTGTGCAAGTACACACGCATGTATTATGCAGGGCTTTGTGATTGAGTCACTTAGACACAAATTTGAACTTTTACAGGTTTCTTGATCTGTAACCTTGGGCAAGTTATTTACCTCTCTAAGCCCTAGTCTTCTTATCTAAAAAAAAAAAATGAAGATCATAATGTCTGTCTTGCCCAGTTGTGAGGGTTGAGTGTCTGTGGGGTGCTTGCCATGGTTCCTGGCGCAAGACCAGATTGTAATAGTTTAAGTGACTGCCTTTGAGCTAGAATCTTTCCTTGGAGTACCACTCGCCTGCTCAGGGGCTTATGTCCGTTAGAGGGTAAACTTTACAAAGAAAATGAATTTGGAAATTTAAGTATTATTTATATGCTGGTTTTTTTTTTTTTTTTTAATCTTCTTGACTTTAGTTTTGATTCAAAGAATTTATGGATTGGAATGAAAAGAATTCACACTGAAGGTGCCATTATATGCTTTAAAAGAAAGTGTAGGAAAGCTTGGATATACTCAGCCTTTTATTACAGTCATATAAATCACCTTCACGTGCCATTAAGCTGTCCTGAAGGCCATAGCGGCCATCAGTGTGTCATTTATGGTGTGCCCAGCTCTTCTGGATGAGAGTGCCTTAGGGCTGCAGGAGGATGAGGGGCACTGGCCGTGTTGGGCAGCCGAAGGCAGGTGTGGCTTGTGTGTGACAGGTAGGATTGAGCTGAGTAGAGGGCATCTGGAGGGAAGAATACTTGGGGAAGACTTATTAAAGGGAGGAGGAAAGAGGGACAACTGGAAGAGTGAATAGGAAGATGGGTGCCAACCTAAGTGTTATGTGTTGTTGTTGTTTTTAAAGTTTTTTTTATTTAGTTATTTGACAGACAGAGATCACTAGTAGGCAGAGAGGCAGGCAGAGAGAGAGAGGAGGAAGCAGGCTCCCCGCGGAGCAGAGAGCCCGATGTGGGACTCGATCCCAGGACGCTGAGATCATGACCTGAGCTGAAGGCAGCAGCTTAACCCACTGAGCCACCCAGACGTCCCTGAGTATTATGTTTTAAAGATAGTTTGTTTAGGAGATTACAGATGTGCTGCTTTTAGTCTTGCTGTTTATGGAGTAAACATTTTCAAATTATTTTGAAAATGCCCTCAGGTAAAGCAGAACAGTTAGTGTCATTTTTGACCCAAACTAGTTTCACAATTTAGTCTCCGTTTATTCATACACTGTTTAATTAACTTGGCTCCAGATGACTCTTTCAATATTTTCAGAAAAGACTTATCACTTGTTTTATATTCAGAGCAATGTGCACATGTGTCTTAAGAGGAGCTCCAGCATTTCTGGGGGTGGGGCAGGAATCAAGGTAGCATCACTGGACACTGTTATAGATCCATTGAAAAGAGCCAGTCAGTCATTTGGGGTTTGGATTTTTTTAAGAAGAAAGTTGGTACCATGTATTACAACGCATCAAGAATGGTTCAATTCATTATTTTAAATGAGTAAGATTTCTTCCTTGGTAATGTTTATATTATGTTTGGGTTTTATAAAGTGATTGTATGTTTGTACCTTTAAAAAGATTATTTTGTGTTTTCTTCTGGTTTGTCAGGCTGACTTATCTCTGTATAATGAATTCAGATCTTGGAAGGATGATCCCACAATGGATAGATCGTGTCCTTTCTTAGACAAAATTTATCAGGAAGATATCTTTCCATGTTTAACGTTCTCAAAAAGTGAGGTAATTTTTTTTAAATTTTAATAGGAATGCGTTAGAGTAGTTCCTGTACCTTTTGTTAAGTCATGTAAAAAATTTTCTCTTATGTGACTAAGTTATGTTTTATCCTTTTCTGCATTCCAAACAAAGATTATGATCATTTCTTGGCATTCATTTACAGAGCATCTTTGCTTACATGAGCGGAGGGCCATTCCCAGTGAAGTATGTGTTTTACCAGAGTAAAGCAGTAAAAATGTGGGGGTTGGGCTTAGTTCTTGATTCTCAGTCCAAGGTTCAGTGGAAAGGAAGTTCTGTCCACTCCAAGGTGATCATGTGATTTATCTGTACATGACAAAAAAATCACATTTAGCTTCTTCATCTTTAAAATGGAAGAAAAATGCCTTCTTGCCTGTGTGTCAGGGTTGTTAAGAGGTTGAAATGAAGTGAAAAAGTACACACCAAAACTTTGAAAAAAAAATAAAAGATACTATACAAATGTAAGGTCATAATTTTAATTTGTTCTTACATGTGGAAGGATTATCTATAAATATCCTGTCAGTCACTGTTTAAGAAATGTAGTCCTAAGAGGCTTAAGTTAAGTCTTTAGAGGATTTAATTTTAACATTACTTGTAAGGAGAAGTTAAAATGGATAGTAAAACACTTTCGATGTACATGTTATTCGTTTTGACTCTGTGTCTGTTTTTGGGTAATCCATTCCGGATTACTAGTCTCGCCAGACTGAAGAAATTTGCTGGTTTCATCTGCTGTTGATCAGTTGTTACCATCTCCATCTGAGCATTCAGTATTTGATAATCCTGCTAGTTCTTTTGTAGGTAGCTCTGGTGCACATAAATACAAATTCAGCAAATATATAGCTGTAATTGTATGTATTGCTAGGTTATGAATGACTGGCAGTTTAAAAATATCAGATAAAGGACTAGTGTCCAGAATCTATAAAGAACTTAGCAAACTCAACACCCAAAGAACAAATAATCCAATCAAGAAATGGGCAGAGGACATGAACAGACATTTCTGCAAAGAAGACATCCAGATGGCCAACAGACACATGAAAAAGTGCTCCATATCACTCGGCATCAGGGAAATACAAATCAAAACCACAATGAGATATCACCTCACACCAGTCAGAATGGCTAAAATCAACAAGTCAGGAAATGACAGATGCTGGCGAGGATGCGGAGAAAGGGGAACCCTCCTACACTGTTGGTGGGAATGCAAGCTGGTGCAGCTACTCTGGAAAACAGCATGGAGGTTCCTCAAAATGTTGAAAATAGAACTGCCCTATGACCCAGCAATTGCACTATTGGGTATTTACCCTAAAGATACAAACGTAGTGATCCAAAGGGGCACATGCACCCGAATGTTTATAGCAGCAATGTCCACAATAGCCAAACTATGGAAAGAACCTAGATGTCCATCAACAGATGAACGGATCAAGAAGATGTGGTATATATACACAATGGAATACTATGCAGCCATCAAAAGAAATGAAACTTGCCATTTGCGACAACATGGATGGAACTAGAGCGTATCATGCTTAGTGAAATAAGTCAAGCAGAGAAAGACAACTATCATATGATCTCCCTGATATGAGGAAGTGGTGATGCAACATGGGGGCTTAAGTGGGTAGGAGAAGAATCAATGAAACAAGATGGGATTGGGAGGGAGACAAACCATAAGTGACTCTTAATCTCACAAAACAAACTGAGGGTTGCTGGGGGGAGGGGGTTTGGGAGAAGGGGGTGTGATTATGGACATTGGGGAGGGTATGTGTTTTGGTGAGTGCTGTGAAGTGTGGAAACCTGGTGATTCACAGACCTGTACCCCTGGGGATAAAAATATATGTTTATAAAAAATAAAAAATTTAAAAAAATGTATAAATTTAGCAAAATAAAACATTAGGGTATTCATTTTGAAGTGGCATTATTAGTGGATGTTAATTGTGTTTAAGAGATATATAGATTGGAATTAGTGCTCTCAATTCTCTTCTAGATAACAGGAAAAGTTAGTTAGCTATAACTGCATTGCCTTTCATAACAATATTTGAGTTATAAAAGAATTCAAGACTATGTCGTTTCATTCTTTTCTTTTGGCCTAAGACCAAACCAGTGGAGCTTGGGGAAAGAATAATTTTTAAAAATTCAGTTTACTGTAGAATACAATTTTAACATTTTAATGCTGGCATAGCATCTGATACTTTTTGTTTTTTTGAAGTTGGCTTCAGCTGTTTTGGAGGCTGTGGAAAACAATACTCTAAGCATTGAACCGGTGGGATTGCAACCTGTTCGATTTGTGAAAGCTTCTGCAGTCGAATGTGGAGGACCAAAGTACGTTTTCAGAACCATGTCTTGTGGAAGACACTGAGTTTTTAAATTTTTATATGTTGTAATAAATTTAGTTTTTTTAGTTTTAAATGTGATTAATTTCTTGTTAGTTTTCTATTTAGTTTGTGCAGCCTAAAGACAAATCCTCAGACAGTTTGAGACATGGCATTTCCAATTTAGCATCAAAGGAGAGCCCGTTTAATTACAAAAATATGTATTTTAGACCAGGTATTAGAGACATTTTTTAGACCATATGTTGTGACTAATTAGTTGATCATAAAATCAGCTTAGTGGGTCATAAGCAGAGTTTTTGTTTGTTATACATATACATACAGGTTTTGGTGTAAATGTATTTCTTCCTGGGGGTTGCCATTAAGAATAGTTTGGGAAGATAGTGAATTAGACCAGGTCTTATCAAGCATGCCAAAAAGATTTCGGTAATCCTCCTCTTTCATACTATCATATAAAGGATTCTCACTTTGGTAAATAACCAGTTCTGTCTTTCATACATGACAGATACTTGGCAATTAGAACCTTCAGAGGTAAGACTCCCACATTTCATAGTAGGGCAGGTTTTCACTCTCCAGTCCCGGATGAGGAAAGTCTGAAACCAGTGGTTCCTAGGACCTCTAGCAAAGCTGTTTGCGAAGTGACTTGGAAAGATTTGGAGGAAGCTGCTTAATTGGTGGCTAAGAACTAGATCTGTATAGGGGACCAGAAATCTGACAGAGCTGGAAAGCAGTAACTGACTCCTGTCTGGGTCACTGAGAAGGTAGAGAGAAAAGGGCCACTTGAAATGAGCTAATAGGTCTGTGTGAAAGCCTGTGGGAGAAGTCACATGGTTCTTCCTGATTGCACAGTGTTCGTGTTCAGGTAGCTGTTTGTGGAGAGTACCTGGTCATGTGTTTGCTCTGTGAGCCAAACTTCCACCACACTCCTGCATGCTGTGACTATAGCAGAATGGCTTCTGAATTGTGGGGAAGGGATTTATATTCCTAAACTTTCCTCTTTCCACGAGCGCCTGAGTATTTTTATCCTGATCATCAGTGATAACAGTTTTTGTGCTTTTAAGGTCTATGTATATATCTTATTTTAAGTATGGTAGATACCGGTTTTTATTATAGAATTTTAAATTTCTACTTGCATCATATGTACCACATACTGTACTTGTGCAAATAACAAATGATGACAAATGAAGATACTAGTTAAGGTTGATTTATGTAGTAATTTAGTAAAATAACATAGATTGGGCTTAGGGAACAGATTACATAGTTTAGGGATATTGTGCTTGTAGGAATGGGGTTAGATGCCACAGTGTTTGTAGTTCATGTTGTGTTGAGAAGCTTCTGGAAGATTCTCTTCCCTGAAATGTGAAGTTCAGCCTTGGCCAAAGCCTCTTATGGATTAGGTGGTGAAGAAAATCATGACATAAATGGCTCACACTATAGGAACTTTGAGGAAGCCAAGACCTGTCCCATTGGGTGGGGATCCAGGAGTGGGAGATTTGATCTAGGTTTTTGAAGCAGGAGTGGAATTTGGGTAAAGAAGAGTACATATGACTGAAGGCCTGGAAACAAAAAACTTTGTGTTCAGAAGATGGTGAATGTATGGGGGGAAGGATGTGACAAATCTCAAGAGAACTTTGGAGAGGAAAAGATTCAGGTGGGGATAGTAAAAGGAACGGAGTTAAAGATGGTCGACTAGAAGAATGGTGTGATATTTTGGAAGTCAGTGGGAGGGGCTCTGGTTTGGGGAAGAAGACAGCAGGTCTAGGTTTAGACATATTGACATCCCCAACTGAAAATCAAGGTAAGGGTTTAAAATCTGGAGACTAGAGCTGCTAAGAGGTATTGAGGAAGTGGAGCATGTTAACAGAATGCTGGCTTTGGACGTCAGAAGACTTGACTTAAACCTTAGCTCATATAAAAGTGTGTTGGGTGTCACAGTTCAGAGATGGCTTTAGAAATGAGGTAAGAAATACTTTCATTATTTCAGAAGTTGATGCTTAAAACCACTTTAGCAAAGCCCTTTTAAAATTAGACAAAATACTAGACTAATAGGTGTATGTTTCCAGAAGAGTAGTGTATATGTTGATTTCTATCGGTTAAATGCTTACTTTTCTTCTTGTGTAAATTATACTTTTGGAAGTTCCAAAGTCTTCAACACTTGCACAGTTTTAAAACTTCTTGATCTTCTCTCCTTCCTAAGCTAGTAGTTAGTGTTTTAAGAATATTGTTACAGCTCATTAAAGGAATTTTCTAAGAAAGGAACAATGAGGCAAACTTTCTTTGGGAAAATATGGTAATTCTTTTGTGGTCAGAATGGCCACCTCCAAAATTATCCTATTTATAAAGTTTCTTTTCTTATTATTTTATTTATTTTAAAGACAGAATGAGAGAGCATGTGAACGGGGGAGGGAGAAAGAGGAGGAGAGAATCTCAAGGAGACTGTACACTAAGCATGGAGCCCAACATGGGGCTCAATCTCACAATCCTGGGATCGTGACCTGAGCTGAAACGGAGTCAGACAATTAACCAAGACACCCGGGTGTCCCCAAAATGATCCTATTTTAAATACACATTCTCCATTTGTTTTCTTTTTTTTTTTAAAGATTTATTTATTTATTTGACAGAAATCACAAGGAGGCAGAGAGGCAGGCAGAGAGAGAGGAGGAAGCAGGCTCTCTGCCGAGCAGAGAGCCCGATGTGGGACTCGATCCCAGGACCCTGGGATCATGACCTGAGCCAAAGGCAGAGGCTTTAACCCACTGAGCCACCCAGGCGTCCCTCCATTTGTTTTCTTAATATGGAGGCACATTTGTATCATATTTAAGTATAGCTGAAATTTAATGTTCATGTAACATTTTTCATTACTATATAATTTATAATGTTATTTATTTTTAAAAGATTTTATTTATTTGACATAGAGCACAAGCAGGGGGAGCAGCAGGCAGAGGGAGAGGGGAAAGCAGACTCACACTGAGCAAGGAGGCGGATGTGGGGCTTGATCCCAGCACCCTGGGATCATGACTTGAGCAGAGGCAGACGCTTAACCGACTGAGGCACCCAAGGTGCCCCTATAATGTTATTTAAAATGCTGTCCGCCACTTTATTTTAATTAAAGGCAGACGCTTAACTGACTGAGGCACCCAAGGTGCCCCTATAATGTTATTTAAAATGCTGTCTGCCACTTTATTTTAATTACAGCTGTACTTATTTTGCCTGGGTAGCGAGAGGTAGTTGTGATCAGCCATGGTCCTAGCTTAAGAGGGTAACACCTGGGCTGCTTCAAAGTCTGCCCTGATAGATAAACCAGCATCACTGTATTGAACAGTAGAGTGACAGGTGGCTATCACTTAACCAACAGTCATTGAATGTCTGGTGTGTCTGGTCTGGCATTTAAAGTTGAATAGATAAAGTCTCCGCCCTCTAGAGTCTTAGAGCCCCATTCCAGCCAGAAAGCCATCATACGAAATCTGAGAGTCTGTAGCGTGTGCGAATAGAAAGGATGGTATTTCTGAGGATGGTGCACCCTTAGGTAACTATTGAGAGTCAGTACTTTCGGGAGGCGTCTTACTCCTTTGTATTTCTCAGGCCTGTGTGCATCCAGAATAGTGCCGGCTGCATACTAGGTCTCAGATATTTGTTGTCTTAGTGAACATGAAACGTCTATGGAAGATAGGAGCAAAATGCTTTCAACTTTAAAAAACTAAAATTTTGTCATTGTTTTACAGAAAATGTGCTCTAACTGGCCAGAGTAAGTCCTGTAAACACAGAATTAAATTAGGGGACTCAAGCAACTATTACTATATTTCTCCTTTTTGCAGATACAGGGTAAGTAACTAAACCATGAATTTTAACTAAGCCCCCTTTGATATGAGATGTTTGACTGTTTATGACTTTTTTTTCCTTTTGACCTAGATCACCTCTGTATGTAACTTTTTTACATACATTCGATATATTCAGCAGGGGCTTGTGAAACAGCAGGATGGTGAGTGTTCTTAATTGGTTACAAAATATTTACATAAACATCAGTAAAAAGTATAGGACATAATAGTAATGCTCAAATAAACTTTATTATTGGTAAATTCATATTGAATCTCTCATAGTTCTAATAAAATGGGTGGAGAATTTGGGAACTAATGTCTTTTAAAACATATTTAACCCTTAGAACTGCCTAATTTTACTCTGATATGAGTTTTAAGCAGAATCTGTTATAACTCTAAGGGGGGTATATTGATAAACCAGGTGGCAAATATGAGGGGAGTAAAAAGCTTATCGAAATTATGCCTAAGAAATAAAAGTAAGTGAGCTCTAGACATGGTCAGATTTATTTTAATTGGTGAAAACCATGGGAATCTGATGATAATTTTTTCTGTATTTTGTACTTTCACATGTGAATTAACAAAGCAGTCATGAAGATAGTTCTGAATGGAATAAAGGTTACTATATGCTGAATCAGCCGAAACATATAGATGATATATCCAAGAGAGCCAACCTCATGCAAGTGTTTTAATGTTTTTAATTCAGTCTTTCATGATTACTGATGATTCTGTAGCCACATGGCTTAAATGCCAGGCATGAAAATGCATAAGGCCCAGCAACTCCAAAGCAGTGTTTCTTTCTTTCTTTTTTTTTTTTTTTAAGATTTTATTTATTTATTTGACAGAGAGAGACAGCGAGAGAGGGAATATAAGCAGGGGGAGTTGGAGAGGGAGAAGCAGGCCTCCTGCCTTCCTGCTGAGCAGGGAGCCTAATGCGGGACTCTATCCCAGTACCCCAGGATCATGACCCGAACCCAAGGCAGACACTTAATGACTGAGCCACCCAGGTGCCCCCAAAGCAGTGTTTCTTGAATACATGTGACTGTTTTAAAACAAATAGCAGATACTAAGCTAGGGATAGGTCCGTACCCATTTTTTGTTTGAATTCAAGTTGTAGAAAATTTCCTATTCATATTTTTTTAGGGACTGAATATATTTTTATATTTAAAAACTAGAAGAAGCCTGTTATCTTTCAGTCATGTAAACCAGTGAATCTTAATTCTGTGGAAAGGTTAGTCATACTAATAAAAACTTAATTTAGCATTTCAAAGCTTTGGTATGAGAAGAATCATATTTATTTAGAATCCCATATAATTAGATTTTAATGCCTAGAAGAATGAGGGTGAAACCTCTCATTAATGTTGAATTTCAAAAGGCTGAGTAGCATAAAGTAGTGTTTAAAGTGTACAATACTTTCTATGACTTTAATAAAATTGAAATATTTTTTAATACCTGTTGGTGGTTAATAGGATTTAAGCCACAGAAGAGATGATTTATGTTAAGTTAAATTGTCAAGTATGTTTTTTCTCCTTGTTAAAGTAAGTTCTGTAGGGAAGATAAAAGGTAATTTCCTTTGTGAAAATAGGGAGAAATTGCCATGAGTAGTAGTGGAGGTATAATGGTGATGAAAGTGGCCTTTTCTCTGGTTTCTCTCTCTCTTCCAGGTCACGGTACTTGGTGCATATATAACGTGTAGATTTGTAACAATTAAATTAAATATTACTAATTTTAAAATACGTGTGTTATCTATGCCTTGTGTCAAACAGGATTTAGGGCAGCTAAATCTAATGCAGGGTTTCTCAAGCTTGGTACTACTAACATTTTGAGCTGAATAAGTCTTAAGTCTTTGTCGTGGAGGTGGGGGCTATCTTGTACATTGTAGGATGTTTCCCATCATTGCTGAGCTTTCCTCTGTAGATGCCAGTAATGAAAAATGTATATAGACATTTTGTCAGAGGTACCCTTGAGGACAAAATCTCCGCTTCTTGAAAACTGCTGATCTAAATCAATCTCTAATCTGATGATATGTCAGAGGAAGACTTTTTGTCTGAAATATAAAGCCAGCTTTTTTTCCCATTTACAGAGGAGGGGGCTTGCCAAAGTAGGGAGAATTGAAATCTACAGTTAGTCTCTACATTTATTTTTTTTTAATTAAAAAAAAATTTTTTTTTAAAGATTTTATTTATTTGTTAGAGAGAGACAGAGCACAAACACAGGCAGACAGAGTGGCAGGCTAGAGGCAGAGGGAGAAGCAGGCTCCCTGCCGAGCAAGGAGCCTGATGTGGGACTCGATCCTAGGACGCTGGAATTGCGACCTGAGCCGAAGGCAGCTGCTCAACCAACTGAGCCACCCAGATGTCCCTCTACATTTTTTGTTTTGTTTTGTTTTGTTTATTTTATTTTTTTTAATTTTTTTAAAAATTTTTTATTTATTTATTTGACAGAGAGATCACAAGTAGGCAGAGAGGCAGGCAGAGAGAGAGAGGGGAAAGCAGGCTCCCTGCCGAGCAGAGAGCCTGATGTGAGGCTCGATCCCAGGACCCTGAGATCATGACCTGAGCCGAAGGCAGAGGCTTAACACACTGAGCCACCCAGGTGCCCCTGTTTTGTTTTTTTTTAAAGATTTTATTTATTTATTCGACAGAGAGAGATCACAAGTAGGCAGAGGG
>NC_081562.1:47042986-47234499 GCF_022355385.1 Mustela nigripes | reverse complement strand
TTAAAGATTTTATTTATTTATTCGACAGAGAGAGATCACAAGTAGGCAGAGAGGAAGGCAGAGAGAGAGGAGGAAGCAGGCTCCCTGCTGAGCAGAGAGCCCAATGCGGGACTCAATCCCAGGACCCTGAGATCATGACCTGAGCCGAAGGCAGCTGCTCAACCAACTGAGCCACCCAGACGTCCCTCTACATTTATTTTTATTTTTAATTTGAGCCATATACAAAACCTTTCTCTGTTATTTCTCAAAAAGAATGTTACTGAGTTCTCTGGACTGCCTTTTGTTTTCCTCTTTTTCCTGTTTTACTCTGTGTTGGTGTTAATAAATAGTGGAATGGGCAAGATGTTGCAGACTGAAGTGAGAAGATCCCTCCATGAGAATAATTGAGGACTGGGTGTAATTCCTTATAGTGGCAACATGATTTCCATTTGCTCAGAGCACTGAAGCATCTACCGTCTATCAGACTAAAGTGGTCATTGACACATCTGACAAATAGTTGTAGCAAAACTGGTGAAAATTGGTCATTTATTGATAAAACTGGGATGCTCACAAATTTGTGAAAAAATTTGTATGACTTAGTAATATGGCAAGGCATTAGGTATGTCATTAGGAAATGCCCTGTTGGCATTTCAACTAATGTTAAATTTTCAGTGAAACAGCTAAAAGGTAATTAAGATGTTATTTTATGATTTTTACATGTCTCCTTTTCTATTTGTATAGTTGATCAGATGTTTTGGGAAGTTATGCAGTTGAGAAAAGAGATGTCATTGGCAAAGCTGGGATATTTCAAAGAGGAACTCTGATGCTCTGCCTGGGACCATGCATGAACCTCCCTGAACACCTGGAAAATGGCTGCATATTTTTATGGTTACTTGATATTTATTTCCAAGGAGTGGGCCCAAGACTTTTTCCCTCTTTTGCAGATTACACTAAGAAGTACTGTGATTTCTTTTAAATTGACCTATGCTGTGTCTGCTTACTCTTTAGTTGAACATACTATAAAGAATTACAGGTGTACTAGTGATTGTAATATATAGTTGCAAAAAAAGCTAAGTAAATAAAGAAATACATCAACGTTAGATTGAATATGTTTTTGCTTTCTCTTCTAGCTCTGACACAGCGTGTAGGGTATGCTGAATGCATTGAATTGTAGCTTTCAAACTGCATAGCAGCCTATGAGTGGCGAGGAAGAAGGCTAAGTGGACAGAATTAGCTCTGTCCCCCCACAAGAATGGGCTTATTTCTATCTGTTTTGTAGATTGGGCATCAAAGAAGGATTTTATTTAAAGAAGGCAAAAAGAAGAAATCAGCACCTACCCTCTCCATCTAGAGAATGCTACTGTTAGTATTTCTGAAGAAGAGTCTTCTACCTTTCAATATTTTCTACCTACATATGCATATTTCTGAAACAAAAAGACTTTCTTCTTTAATTTAAATAACAAATATTTTTTCTAAATGTCTTTAATCACTACATGATGTAGGATTTGACTGTAGGATGTTAATATACTTTGTTTTGAAATGAGCTTAAAACATTTTTTTCATATCATAATGCTGTGATGAATATCCTTATGCATACTTCTTTGCACATTGTTGGGTTGTTTCCTTCACATAGACTTGCCTAGAAGTAAAATTGTTGGGTCAAGCTATATGTGTATTTTAAAATACTGATCTGCTTTGCCAAATTGCCCTCTATAGAGTTGAACAAATTTATTTTTTACAGCAGCATTTTTATGAGAGACCTAGTTTTCTGAAGATGGCATTGTTTTCAATCCTATCCTCAAAGATTTGGTCAACCTTACCTGTAGAAGATTCAATCACCAGGATGGGTAGGAGTCTACAGATAAAAGGATATTTGAGAATGGTATGGTGTGGTAGAAACCATCACTATCCTACCAAGCTGAGGAATCTGAAATTGAACATGAAAAGAACTTTGAAACTAGAATTTTATGTCCTGATAAATAGTTATTCAAATGTGAGGACATAATAAACATGTTCTCAGACCTTCAAAACTTCAGAAAATTTTCCATACAAAGATGCAAATTAAAAACACTTTTGGAGAAAGTACCTAAGTGTGAATAGAAACAAATCCAAAAGAGGCTGCAAGAGATTTAGGGGAAAAGAGATACTTAAAGAGATTTTTGATGACTTTAAAAGAATAAAAGGTAAAGGTAAAGAAAATAATAAAGTATATAACAATCTAGAATTAAAATTCTTTACAATGTCAACACATTGGTTGACCATAGATTGTGTGGGTAAAGTTCCAGTCTTGTTAGATGGAAGAGAGAGATACCAATTAATTGTGAAGGACCAAAGGAAAAAAGACCAAGTAGAGAAATGAATAGTGTGATATGGAATAATATAATATATAAAGCATAAGGACATGGAAAGGTTAAAATATAAGTATAACTTGTTAAGATACAAGTTATATAACTTGTTAAAAACAAGTTAAAATGCAAGTATAACTACAATGTAACATTTTCTGAAAAACAAATGGATAGAAACACTCAAATACAGAGAATAAACTGGTGGTTGCTAGAGGGGAGGGGGGTGGGCATCAGACAAAATAGATGAGGGGGATTAAGAGGTACAAACATACAGTTGTGAAATAAGTCACAGGGATGAAAAGTATAGCATAGAGAATATAATTGATATTTTAACTTTGGTGACAGTGACTGTACTTAATGTGGGCATTGCATAATATATGGAATTGTTGAATTACTGTTTGTACATCTGCAACTAATATGTCATCTATACTTTGATTTAAAAAAAAGAAAGTAGTGCTTCAAGGGAAATTTTGTAGCTTTAAATCGTTTTTTGTTTTTTGTTTTTTGTTTTTTTTACTTAAATTCAATTTGCCAACATACATCATTAGTTTCAGATGTAGTGTTCAGTAATTTATCAGGTGATGGGCATTAAGGAGGGCATGTGATGTGGTGAGCACTGGATGTGATATGCTTCTTTAAATCATATATTTTAAGTGAACTGTGTTCAATTAAGTTACAGAAGGACAAGATAAAAGTAAAGGAAAGAGATAAGAACAGAAATAGAAAGCAAGGATGCAATAGAGGATCAGCAAAGCTGTGTGTTGACTGAAGAGATGAACAAAATAGACAAAAATTTCTGTCAAGTTACCATGGAGAAAAAGAGAAAGTATACAAATATCCCATACAAGGAGTGAAAAGCCTATGTCATTATAGATACTGCAGATACTAAACATGAGTATTAGGAACATCCCAATATATTTGAAAATTTAAGCAAAAGGGTAAAATTCCTAGAAATGTATTTTGATTAAAAAGAAATCAAAAGCCTGAGCAGTACTATTACTATTCAAGGAGAGGCATAGTTAAAAATCTCACAAATAAAACTCTAGGTATAGACAGCTTTAACAAACTTTGAAGAATGAGCTATTCTAATCTTACTTGTATTCTGGAGAATAGAATAACTATGTTTCATACATCAAATACCAGTGTAACCTTGATAGCAAAACCAGATTGGGATAGTCCGTACAGGTAAAAGAAAGGAAGATTATAGGTCCATTTTGTCATGGTTAGAAATGCAAAAGCAAACAATATGACACACTGACCAAGTGGCATTTATCCCAGGAATGCAAAATGGTATATTAGAGGGGCATCTGACTGGCCCAGTCAGTAGAACATGTGATTCTTGATCTCAGGGTCATGGTCATGAGTTTGAGTCCCACAGTGGATATAGAGATTACTTGAACTTTTTTTTTTAATGGTATATTAGAAAATGTATAAATCTAATTCATATTTACAGAATAAAAGTGAACACTGAAAAAAAATTAAATAAAAGTGAAAAACCATCCAATCAATAGATGCAGAAAACATTCTGTAATTTTTTCAGCTTGATAAAGGATATCTTAAAAAATCTTATAGTAAACATGATCCTAAGGTGGGAAATGTTAGAAGCATTTTCTTTAAAATCAACGATGGAACAAAGATGACTACTGTACTCACTCATATTCAAAATTGTACTATAAGTGTTAGTGCAGCAAGATGAGGAAAATATACAGTGGTTGTGAAGGAAAAAATAAGAATTATGCTATGAGTGTCTACATAGAAATGTCTCCCATCAAATTATTAGACATAATTGGAGAGTTTAGTAAGGTGGATCGATATATATTTGTGAACTGTACATATATGCAGCCACAGTTAGAAAATAAGATATTTTTTAAAATTTCTTTTCAGCGTAACAATTCATTTTGTATGCACCACACCCAGTGCTCCATGCAATACATGCCCTCCATAATACCCACCACCAAGCTCACCCAACCTCCCACCCCCCACCCCCGCCCCTTCAAAACCCTCAGACTGTTTTTCAGAGTCCATAGTCTCTCATGGTTCATCTCCCCTTCCAATTTCCCTCAACTCCCTTCTCTCCATCTCCCTATGTAACAACTGCAAAAAGAATTCTGAAGTACCTAGTGAGAAATCTAACCAAAGATGTGCCAGGTCTGTGGAGGAAAAGTTACAAAACGTAATTTAAAAAAGCATTGAAAAGGACTAGAGTGATCTATGTTCATGAGTAGAAGGACAATATTTTTTAAGAAAACGAATGTGTAGATTTAATGCATCTCCAAACTAAATCCCAGAATTTCCGCTGGAATTGACAAACTGATCAAAATTTGTGTGGCAGAGTAAAGAATGAAGAATGACCAAGGCACTTCTGAAGGACAAGAAAGGAGGAAGAATTCATCCTACCAGAAGGACATTTTATGAAGCAGAAGTATTTTAAGAAAGTGGGACACGGTGTAGAAATAGAGAAAATGGCCAATGGATAGAATAGAGAGCTCCAAAGTAGACCCACTTGTATTTGTAAATTTTGTATTGACTGAGAAGGCGGTAGGTCAATGATAGGACTTATAATTAAATGGAGCTGGCAAAAAGACAAAGGAATGTATGAAATTGGATTTTTTCCTTACACCATACAAAAAAACAACTGTTTAAATGTCCCGAAATGGTAGAACTTCTGATGTAGAAAATAGAGTTGAAATTATAGGTGAAATATATTTTGAAAATACAGGTGGATAGCTTCCTATCTTCTAAGAACTTTTTTTTTTTTAAGATTTTATTTATTTATTTGACAAAGATAGATCACAAGTAGGCAGAGAGGCAGAGAGAGAGAGAGGGGAAGCAGGCTCCCTGCTGAGCAGAGAGCCCGATGTGGGGCTCGATGTGGGGCTCGATCCCAGGACTCTTGGGATCATGACCTGAGCCGAAGGCAGAGGCTTAACCACTGAGCCACCCAGGCGCCCCTTCTAAGAACTTCCTAAACTGAAAGCAAAAGAAACTATAGAAGATGGCCATGAAAGGAAGTTGTGCTATGTTATAAATTGTTAATTTAGAACTTTTGTTCATCAAAAGGCATATTAAAGACAAACTACAAGCTATGAGAAGATACTTGAAAAACTCATAACCAAGAATAGATTAGTATCAAGATTATATACAGGAATTCCACATATTAAAAAGAAAAATATATAAATAGAACAACAGGAGATGGCTGGAACAGGTCTTCCACAGAGTTGGAAATTCCTGTGGGCTAATAAGCTATTAAATGATCTTCATTTACTAACAGGGAAAGCAAATCAAGACCACAGTGACAGGTTTAAATTCAACTGGCAAAAATTAAGCCCCATGAAGTCATATGTTGGAGAGAATTTCAATAGGATTACTCATTAATTGCTGGTGGAAATGCCAAATGGCACACCTACTGTGAAAAACAATTCATTTGAAAAGTTGAACATTCCCCGTGGCCCACCAACTCAGCTTGTAGGCATATACTCAAGAGAAGGACTTTACAAAGTGCCCTGGAATGCATCTGTAAGAATGTTTTGGAAAAAGTCCGAATGTCCATCTAACAGGAGGGTAAAGTGTTGTGCGCTCACATAAGGGACTATCATGTGGCAGGCAAAATGAATGAACATCGACTACATGCAATGAAGCAACTTACTATAACAGATAGGAAAAGCAAAATTGCTCAGAAGACTGTATGACAATACTTTTCCCATAAAGTTCAAAAACCCAAACTGAACAATTGTTTAAGCATGTATATATATATAGAACAGAACTATTTTTTAAAAACCCAAATAGTAATAAACCCAAAGTTTGAGATAGGGTTACCTCTGGTATGGAGGAGGAAAAGAGAGAGAAGTGGGAAGAACAAATGTAAGAGGAAGTCACTGTTGCTGTTCTAGTCCGTGGGTTGGATGTTGGGTTCACTTGTCATGAAGAGGACATATATGAGTGAGGACAGACTATTGGTGGTGTGTTTTGAACCAGTGCTCCTGCATTCAAGAGCAAAAAACAGGACCTGCTGATGAATTGGATTTGGGAGAGAGGAAAGGAGAGAAGTAGGGTCCGAATCCTAGGCTTTTGGTTTAAGCTATTATTGCATTTATTGAGATGGGGAAATCTGGGATAGGTTCAAATTATGTATGCATGGAATAGAGACAAGAACTCAGTGTTTGATGTGTTAAGTTTTAGAGGCCCATTAAGCATCAAGATGGGGATATTAAGTAGGTATTGATACACAAGTTCAAATTCAACGATTAGATCAGGCTAGGTGATGCATTTGAGAGTAGTTTAGCTGTGGGATCAGATAGGAGTTTAGGGATACTTTGGAGATGGAGAAGTATGGCACTGGGGAAGAAAAAGCCTGCAAAGAAGGCTGACTACAGAGGAACTAGCAAAAATGGTGAGGCAAAGGAGATGGAGTAATTAGTGTGCTGATGAATCTTGGCTCAGGAAAGCATTTCTGGACAGAATTTAATTGCCTAGACTACCTAGACTTTTTGATGAATTTCTATAAATAGTTTCAGAGCTGAGGAGAGAGCCTGGCCTAATGGAGAGAAGTTGGATTAGGAGTTGCTCAGGAGAACTGCATTCTCCAGGGATGGTTCCCAAAACTGATCAGTTAGTCAGGTCACCCCTCCTTTTTGGCCTCTTCAATGAAGGGTAAATCAAGTGTTCTCTGTTGTTTCTCCCAGCTTTAGAACAATCCACAACCTTTGACTCAGGATTTATACTGGAAGAACAAAGGTTCAGTTCCTGAACATTGGGTTCAGTTCCTGCCCTTGAGTGGCAACCACCGACCTACCCACTCTGCACCACCACCATGTGAATTCTGTGTGTTTTCATTTTGTGCAGCTAGAGTCTTACATGAGTCTGCTTGTTGTTGTTGTTGTTGTTGTTGTTGTTTTAATTTGCTTTTTATTTATTTGCAGCATAACAGTATTCACTATTTTTTCACCACACCCAGTGCTCCAAGCAATCCATGCCCTCTATAATACCTACCACCTGGTTCCCCCAACCTCCCACCCCTGCCACTTCAAACCCCTCAGATTGTTTTTCAGAGTCCATAGTCTCTCATGGTTCACCTCCCCTTCCAATTTCCCCCAACTCCCTTCTCCTCTCTAACTCCCCATGTCCTCCATGCTATTTGTTATGCCCCACAAATAAGTGAAACCATATGATAATTGACTCTCTCTGCTTGACTTATTTCACTCAGCATAATCTCTTCCAGTCCCATCCATGTTGCTACAGAAGTTGGGTATTCATCCTTTCTGATGGAGGCATAATACTCCATAGTATATATGGACCACATCTTCCTTATCCATTCGTCCGTTGAAGGGCATCTTGGTTCTTTCCACAGTTTGCTGACTGTGGCCATTGCTGCTATAAACATTGGGGTACAGATGGCCCTTCTTTTCACTACATCTGTATCTTTTATTAGAAACTTTGTTTTTAGAAGTTTTCTTTGTTGTGTTTTCCCCTCAGTAATTTTGACTCATTGTTTAAGACAGAGATGTCAAAGCAATATGAGTTTATATTTGCATCTAACGTTTGTGCTAGAAAAATAGTTCATTTTCCCCCCATGGAATGTAGTACAATTACCATTCGTCAGACAACTAAGTCTCTTATCTTTGATATAGACAAACAAGGGCCCAGTAGTGTCTGTTAATTTTTGTGCAGAACTTCTTGACAGAATTCCTCCTCATTGTTCACATGTATGTGGGTCTTGTGTGTGCCAGGTGCTGCTGTAGGTGCAGGAGATAGAGCAGTGAGCAAGACAGGTGAGGTCCGTTCTTGCGGAACTCTCCGTTCTGTGAGTAATGGACAAGAAGACTAATATTAAAAGGTAAGTGCTCTAGAGATACTTAAAATGGGCTAGAAGGGGAATGGAGGAGTACTCCAGATCAGGGGGTTGGGGAAGGCCACCTCAGGAGGTCACATTTTCAAGCTGGGCTCTTCTGACCAGACCCAGGCTTATGAAGGGAGGCAAGCAGCGAGAGAACCCAACACTGGCGTACAGCACCTCAGGGAGAAATGAATTTGACATATTTGAAAAACAGCAAAAAGCCCAAGTGTATGGTTGGTGTCAGGGAGGTAGATAAGAGAAAACTGGAGAGGGAGGCATAGGGTCAGACAACGTAGGTCTTAGTAAGCCGCAGTGGGGAATTTGAGGTTTTCTGTGACAGCTTTGATCACAACTCTAGCTGGCTCTTTCTTAGCTCAGCTTTTAAATACTGGAATTCCTAGAGTTTTGCCCTGGGCCCCCTTCTTGTTATCTAAATATTCTTTAGATCATCTTATCTGGGCCCCTAGCTTTGAAAATCAAGTACCATTTGCATCTGACTCTCCCATCTCCAACCCTGACACCCCTTCCCTAGCTTCGGGCTCTTGTATATATTTGCCCATTGGCCCCTCCACTTAGACTTCTAATGGGCATCTCAAACCCAACATTGACACAGCCCAGTTGCTTACACAATAGTCTAGGGCTTATTCTTGGTTCTGTCATCAATCCACCTCCAATCCAGTCCATCAGCAAGTCACACCAACTCTGCAAAACATACCTTGAATCTGTCCACTTCCCTCCATGTCCACTACTATTACTCATCCAAGTCAGCATCTTTTAAAAACTAAAACTTAAAAAGTTACAATACCACAAATGACCAAGGCTGCTGAAATATAGAGAAGAATAAAACCCTCACAGCAGCTCAGCTTTTACCTATTTATTTTTGGAGTTCTCTAGGAAACGTCATTACCCAAACATCTAAACCACAGCTACATTAGATTGCGGCTCAAGAGATAAATCTCTACCAAATCTGTGCAAAATGGGGATGCCCAATAGAATTATGAGTTCTTAGAGATGTAAAGACCATAATCAAGGACATATGGGTGGTATTTGTTATTCTCTGAGAGGGAGAAACCTTAAACCCCCGTTGCCACCAGCTGGATTGTGCCTTCAGATGTGTGTTCTGGGCTCATCAATTAATACAGATATATTTTCCAGCCCTTCCTTCCCAACAACTTTCTTCTACATTCTCTTTACCTTCCTCAAACCATGTTGGTTGTTATCGGTTAGCCTCTCACTTGGAGGTTGCACACCGCCATATCGCAGGCAGAGTCATGTTTCCACTATGTGCTGTTTGTCCTTGACGATGTTTTGGTTTATTTTTACATTCGATTTGTTTCTGAACAAATTAGTTTCATCATTTATAAATGAGACTTAAAATTAGCTGCAACGTTTAAAAATGAGATTTAAAATTAAAATCTGCATTTCTAGCTTCACTTTTAAAATTGGCCACTTTGACACACTGAGTCCACATTCTTGGAGGAAGCTGAGGCATTCTACCTGTTGGGGCACTCCACTCTTTAGCAGGGCTTGTAGCCTCTGTTTGCCCTATGCCCTACCACCCCTGTCTTCCTGACCCCAAGACTAAAGTGTCACTTGTCAGTTATCAATATGCTTACGTGGTTGGTTTTTGCTTATGTGGACCCATTGTACTCACTTACCTGCCTGGCCCGGTAAGTATTTGAGCTTGGGATCCTATTCTAACTTTGCTTCTCAGCCCATCACCTGGAATCCGATTTCTTTCCCTTTTTTGTTTCTGCTCACTCACTAGTCTGCTGCTGAGACTGAGGTGTCTGGGTGAATCATTGGCTGGATCCTCTGTCGTCATTTGGCAGTGAATACAACTTACTTCCAACAGCCTCCAGAAAATGTGGCTGGGAGCTTCTCTTGGGAGTCTAGATTTAGCCCTGGCTACAGGTCTTCGGCATCCTAATTCATATTGCACCTAAAGGCATCTACTTAAAAGTATCATTTGGCCTCTTCCTTGCTCTGCACATCCCATCTATAGCCAATATTGTATTCGATACCATCTTTGGGTTTTAATACGGGTCCAAATTTGTTATTGCTCTAACCAACACTTTCCAACACAGCCATCTTTCAATTACATCATGCATGACCACTGCCTAAGTAGAAATCATGGACAGAGAGTATATATTTGTACGGAATCCGATGTCGCCCAGCGTTCAAAATCTACCCAAATCCTTCTACAACTTATTTGCCACCTTTGCTCTCTGCGAAGCACATGCTGCCCCAGCTCTTCTGTATACATGTGCCATTGTTTGAGTCTCCTCCAGTTGCAGCTCTTAGTGACACCCCCTAGATTAGATAAATCTCTACTTCCTCTGTTCTCATGAGATGTTTTCCCCAGACCTTATCAAGGTCTCCTTGAGTTGAGTGACTTGTGTTTCTCGCATGCTTCACATTGAAACCTGGGGAGGGCTGGTACTATTACTTACTCATCTTTTTCCTTCCTGCACCCAGCAGAGAGTTCAACACAAGCTGAACTGAGAAAAAACAAACAAACAAACAAACAAATGTAGAAAATTCATTTCTTTAAGCAACTTGATGACTTGTCCTTGAAGCTCTGGGGTCCAATATAACCTTCAAAATAAGATTTTAAATCTCTCTCACTTTTTTCCCCCCAATATAGAATTACCTAGCTTGTTTTTGAGAAACAGTTTATATGTGTGAAGTTTTAAAATACTTATAAGGAAGCATACCACATCATCTATACTAATTCTAGCAATAATGAAGCAATCAGACAAATCCGGAATGTGGGACATTCCATAAGACAATGGGCCTGGATTGTTAAAAAAGTGTCAATGTCATAAAAAGCCAAACAGCTAAAAATGACAATATCTCTATATCTCTATCTTTAAAAGACCTAACCAAAGGCAATGCGTGAACATTTATTAGGTCCTTGATCAGAAAACAAAAAGTCATATTTGATGAAATATAAAGATATTTTGGGGACAGTGGGATTAAAACTTATGGGATATCAATGGCCTAGCCAAAAATGTATATAGCAAGAGACAAAAAGCAGAAGTGGAAAAATATTAGGAGTTAGTAAATCTGGATGAAGAATGAGTGGATATTTATTTCACGGTACTATCCTTGCAGCTTTTCAATAGATTAAAAATGTTTTCAAGATAACAAGTTGGGGAAAAAGAGAAAAGGAAGGGACTAAAAGACAATTTAATTTCCTAATTGTATTCTTAGGCTACTGTTAAGTAAATGAATAGCTGAGTGGGATAGCAGAACTTTTATATTTAGGAGTGAAACCAGCTAATAATAGTGAACCATATGTACTCCACTGTGAGAGTTACTGAATCAAATGCTGTTTTGTTGCCCATTAGAGGGGCTTCTCATATGTTATACTTCCAAAGAAAATAAAATCTGGAGGAGATAGGCTAGGTGTGTATCAAAGGAATGTAAGTTTCCACTGTGGTTAAATTTGGAAATACTTCACAAATCCTAACTTTTCATTAGCACAAGCCTGTTTAAAATATCTGCTATTCAAGGTATCTAAAAAAGCAATTTCATTGATGTAATTTCTCTAGGTAAAACACACACACACACTCTGTATATTTGCCTGGTTATGGCTAAATTGATCTGGTTGATAGAGAGGGAGAGATAAATATATTGGTGTAAAAGGACAAATGAGAGATAAGACTATGTATTTATTGCCCATTTATGTAATTACATGTGTCACTAAGGACAAAGGTCCTTAAAACAAAGACGAAAGGCAGAGTAGAAACAGTTCCCTTCAGTAAGATAGATGGATTTGTTACCACTTCCCTCACCATGAATTTTTTTTTTTTTCTGTATGGTCACATATCCTGGTTTTATAATCATTTTGAGAAACTAACCATCTTTCCGGACACATTTGTTGGCAGAAGATAGGCTTCGCTCCAGTAAAAAGAAAATGAAGATTTTTTGAGAGCATTCGTAGGCTTCAAGTTGAGAGGACAGCCCTTACTTCCTGAGCTTTGAGAACCCTTGTTTTGGGAGGAAGTATCTCCATAGGACTCCATAGGACTCCAGCACCATGGATGTGTTAGGGGAAAAGGAGGCCCTGCAGCAGTTCTTTGAAGGTAAGAGGCCAGTTTCCAACATGCACTTCCTGCTTCTGAGAAATGGCTCTGCTCGCAATCACTGTTTCACCTTTTTGGAATTCACTTAAACTTGGCCTGGGAAGAAATGCTGTTGTACTAACTGGCCTAAAATTGGAAGTGGTGGTTTATTTGCTGTGTTTCTAGCAAAAATCAATGGTAGTGATTTAAAAGAACACAGAATTTCCATCTTCTAGCTTGGCTGTTAAAAGAATCACGGGGTCAGCATATCTGTGTTGTCAGTGTTTGCCTCTTTCCCGTGCTAGATTGTATTTCTTCTAATCCCCTACGTTTCAAAAATTGCAGGCTTGTCTTGTCTCTAAAATTACTGAATGCAGCACAGGAAGGATGTAAGATTTTATTAAGATAGTTTTCTCTGAGTATATAAAACAGCAAAGGAACACCTCTTCCCCCTTCCCATTTTTGCTTTTCACAACACTTTATTTTGTTTTTTCTTAAGATTTTGCTTATTTATTTGAGAGAGAAAAAGTGAGAGCCTGAGCACAAGTAGGGGGAGGCAGAGGGAGAAGCAGACTCCCTGCTGAGCAAAGAGCCTGATTCAGGGCTCAATCCCAGGACTGGGATCTTAATCCTGGGATTAGGACCTGAACCCAAGGCAATGGCTTAACTGACTGAGCCACCCAGGTGCCCCTCACAACATTTTAATAATGTGCAACTGAATAATGATTTGTTTTTGAAGGGACAGGCATACAATAGGAATGCGTACTTTTTCCTCTGAGAGAGGCATACTATAGGACATGGTTACACAGATTTTCTTCCTTCTAAAAACCTGAACTGGTGGTAAAGCTTCTCATATTTAGTGGGGTTGATGTTCTCATGGAGGGTCTGTTGAAAATGTCATTGCCATTGGAGACTTCAGTATGGCTTTGGTGTTTCATCAGCCATGCTCAAACTTCCATGTGAAGGGAACTGTGACCATACCTTTTATACATTTGAAAGGTATTTCCTAGGAGGAAATAGGAGAATTGAGGGCAGACCTGTTTATTCACAGAATCTGGAGGGCAGTTTGCAGCACATTGAGAAGTGCTTTTGGCCTTTCTTATGATTTGTAGAGTGCCTAATAAATTCTAGATATTAAAAGGTTGAATGGAATTGACCCAACACCAAAAAGTACCAAATACAGAGTGATCATACAAAAGAATTGGTGAGATTCTAGGTCACCATCAGAAGGAATCAATACAATATAGTGGTTTCTGTGGCTTGGATTTTGTCAGAAGTAACAAGAAGAAATGTAAGACCAAGAGAATTATCACATTATCTCAGTTGGGACCCATCCCACGGGATACTTGGGGTCTGATAGTAGCCAGCTCAGTGTGTCCCTGTGGGCCAGGCTTTGCACACAGTAGGCAGACTAACATAGCTCTATTTTATAGTCTATGATTTTATATTCTATGCAACTTTCATTCTAGCAGTGTGTAGCAATCTCCAAGCTCTAGCTACTACTAATGCTTTATTTTAGGGAAACCACCAATTCATTTTATAAAATCATGAAGTCTACTTGATTCCTTCTAGACCTAGAAAGTTCATCTGGTCTACCTTCTGGTTTATTTTACACCAATAGGATTCCTAGACTGTCTTTGTCTTATTTTCAGATGTTTCTAAGGATAGTTTCATGAGTCTTCTCTGTAGCTTGCTAAAATATCCGATTATTATTTTAATAGTATTTTTCTTAGCTTAAACCAAACTGTGTTGCTCCATTTGAAGCCTTTCTTTTCATGAGGGAGCAGTCATTTCTCCTCATTTTAGGAAATAAAAAAAATAGAGCCACTAGCTTAAGTGATTCCCTTCTGCCTGAAAACCATACAGCTGGTTGTCAATTTCTTATTACCTCCACTCTTGAGCAAATACCGAGCACCCACCTTGTGCCTTGGTAGTTTGTAGGGCTTTGTAGTCTTTCCCTTAGATCTTAACGATTCCTTTCTGAAATATTCCTTAGAATGAGGACAGCGAAATTAGATATGGTATTCTCATGAGGAGAGCCAGTTGCTCATGCTCCTGTTCATGTATCAGTTCTTTTTTTTTATTTTTCCTTGAGAGGGAGGAAAGGGGCTGAGAGAGAGCGAAAGAGAGAGCATCTTTTTTTTTTTTTTTTAAAGATTTCATTTATTTATTTATTTGACAGAGAGAAACCACAAGTACACTGAGAGGCAGGCAGAGAGAGAGAGAAGGAAGCAGGCTCCCCGCTGAGCAGAGAGCCCGACGCGGGACTCGATCCCAGGACCCTGAGATCACGACCTGAGCCGAAGGCAGCGGCCCAACCCACTGAGCCACCCAGGCTCCCAAAGAGAGAGCATCTTAAGCAGCTCCCTGCTGAGCATGGAGCCTGACACAGGGCTCCATCTCACACCTGAGATCATGAGCTGAGTTGAAATCAGGAGTTGGCTATTTAACTGACTGAGCCAGCTGGGTGCCCCTGTCAGTTCTAATTAAATGCGATCTTATATTTAAAAAAAACAAAAACAAAAACAAAAAAAAATGAAGTCTGAAAAATCAAGAAAAATTGTGGCAATTTGTTACCTAGCTGAAAGCTATTTTTCTGTTTCCTCAGATCCTTCAGTCTAAGAAACTAAGCCTTAAATACATTTTCCTCAGGAACATGTTGGATTGGGGTGCCTGGCTGGCTCAGTTGATAGAGCATGCTACTCTTGATTTTGGGGTCATACGTTTGAGCATAGAGGTTACTTTAGAAAAATATTTTTTTTATAAGTATCTGAATTGGGGCGCCCAGTTAGCTCAGTTGGTTAAGCGTCTGCCTTCGGCTCCTGTCAAGATCCCGGAGTCCTGGGAAGGAGCCCCGTGCCTGTCAGCCTCCCTGCTCAGCGGGGAGTCTGCTCCTCCCTGCTTGTGTTCTCTCTCTCTTGCTTGCTCTCTCTCTAATAAAGAAGTAAAATCTTTAAAAAATAATAGGATAAAAAAGTATCTGGATTAACAATATCATTTTCAATTAAATGGTCTTACGTGTCAAAGCTCATGATGATCTTAGTTTTTGTTTTAAACTTTATGCCGAAATCTTTATGATGTGTGTCAGGAAAATGACAAGAACAAAGGGCAATTTCAGGTGGCTAGCAATTCTAATTCTAATTCCCAGTGTGCCACTGATGCAATAGGTAGGTCAGTGAACTAAAGCAGAGAAAGATCGGGTATTCTAGGGATCCCAACGTCCTCTGGGAACTGATACCATGTGACATGTTGGGCTTTTTCAAGAAAGCTGGTACCACTGCAAGAGAAAGGTTATCAGAAGAGAAGCACCTTATTTTATTTACAATAACTAAACTTGGTTACGAGCTAAATTCCTAATAGTGCTGGATTAATTAAATGAATTATGATTTTTCCATGTAATGGAATATTTATAACTATAAAAATGATGATTAAAAATTGTTCATTATATAAAGGGGAAAGGGGGATTATAAATTGGTATATATGATTGAATATATGTGTATACATATATACATGTACATGTAACTTCCCAGAACAAAGTTTATTAAAACTGATTTGTAAACAGTTAATATAGAGATGCCTGGGTGGCTCAGTCAGTTAAGCATCTGCCTTCTGCTCAGATCATGATCCCAGCATCCTGGGATCAAGTCCCGAGTCTGGCTCCCTGCTCAGCGGAGAGCCTGCTTCTCCCTCTCCCTCTGCCTGCTGCTCTGCCTACTTGTGCTCTCTGTCAAATAAGTAAATAAATAAAATCTCAAAAAAAAAAGAGAAGAACATGAAAACAGTTAATATCTATACATACATGCTCACACACAGACCCGGAACTGACTGGATGAGTACGCTTCAAGTATTAAGAGTTGTTATCTCCTAGTGATAAGAACATGGGGATTTTCATTTTCCTCTTTATACTTTACTATTTAAGCACTTAATAGTTGAAATGTATTGTTTTAATCAGGATATGTTAAATAGAGGAGAATGAGTTTAATTCAGCAAAACTCTTCTGTTTAAGATCCATGTATAAAGAAAAAATTACAAAAGACTTTGATACAGGTGAAAAAGATTACAGACCTCCTCCCTAGTAAACCATGCCTAGATCACATCCTTCTGGGGGTATCAAATTCTGTGGGATTTATACCTTTCATTGTGTTATAGCTATTTTAAAACTCTAGATGTTGCAGGTAACTATATCCATGTAAATGATTTTGTCTATAGATAATGCAAATGAACTTGCTTTAAGTGGGTAAAAACCAATTTTGCATTTTCTTGTAAAACCACCCCATGGCCTAGATGGATAGATATAGGTGTTGTAGATCTAGATCTAGATCTGCTGTTTGAATTCTCCTTGAGTAGCTCAGTCAGTCGAGGGTCGGACTCTTGATTTCAGATCAGGTTTTGACCTTGTGGTCCTGGCATCAAGCCCAGGTGAGGCTCCTCGAATAGCAGGGAATCTGCTTCTCTCCCTCTCTCTCCTCCTCTCCCTCAACTCCTCCCCCAGCTCATGCTCTCTCAAATCAATAAATCTTTTTTTAAAAATTAGGTACTTTAATTCTTTGATGTGCATTCATCTTATATTGCATGAAAGTCATGATTTTATCTTTTTTTTTTTAAGATTTTATTTATTTATATAGAGAAAAAGACAGCGAGAGAGGGAACACAAGCAGGAAGAATTGGGAGAGGGAGAAGCAGGCTTCCCACCAAGCAGAGAGCTGGGTGTGGGGCTGGATCCTAGGATCCTGGGATCATGACCAGAGCCTAAGGCAGACACTTAAGGACTGCACCACCCAGGTGCCCCAGTCAAGATTTTATCTTTAAAATTAGATATCCTTTGATACTTGAAAAGTTTTAAGTTGGTTAACTTGGACTTTTATCGATTTCACCTTAAGTTTGAACCAGATTAATAACAACATTTATTACACATTTACCACGTGCCCAGTACCATGCTATTCACTTTATGTTCATTATTTCATTTAATTCTTACAACAGCTCTCTGGATAAAAAGGAATAAGCAAATGAAATGCAGTAAATCTCATTCTTCAGTTTACTTCTTCTTCTTTTTTTTTTTCCTTTTTTGAAAGCTGTGATTTCACATTCTTAATTCTTGTTTCCTTATGGGTATTTCTTTGGACTACCTTGATATCAGAGGAACTCATCTTTTATTTTCAGGCTTTTTAGAAGATTTTATAAAAACTGATTTGAGGGGTGCCTGGGTGGCTCAGTGGGTTAAAGCCTCTGCCTTTGGCTCAGGTCATGATCCCAGGGTCCTGGGATTCAGCTCCTTACCCGGCTCCCTGCTTGGCAGGGGGCCTTCTTCCCCCCCAACCCCCACCCCCAACCTGCCTTTGCCTACTTGTGATCTCTGTCTGTCAAATAAATAAATTATATATATATATTTTTTTTTTTTTTTTTTTAACTGATTTGAGGGATGCCTGGATGGCTCATTTGGTTAAACACCTGCTTTCGCCTCAATTCATGATCCCAGAATCCTGGGATAGGGATCTGCATGGGGCTCCTTGCTCAGTGGGGAAACTGCTTCTTCCTCTACATGCAGCTCCCCCTGCTTTTACGTGCTCTCTCCCTCTGACAATTAGTAAAGTCTTTTAAAAAATTTTAAAAAACTGATTTGAAAAGAATATGTAATTGTTCATTGTGTTTAATCTTTAAGGAGGAAGTTTTCTGAATTGAAAACTTATTTAGCTCTTCTTGGTCTTGTCCTGAAGTACATTCTGAAACATTTGCTGGCTTTTCTTGAAAGCGAAAGAGGAGATTCCTACCCTGACTGCATGGAATGGGAAAAAAACCACATAGTAAGAGCAGATAACAAGGAGAAACACAAGGAAGACACTGGTCCACTGAAACTCTTTGAAGTTTGAGGAGCAGGTGGCTTCTAGAACCTGAAGCTGTGGTCAGGCAGGAACCACCTGACAGCTCCTGAGATCTAAGAGGAAGAACAGTCCATTCAGGAAGCAGCTGTCAGCAAACTTCCAAATAGTCTGCCGCCCTCTCTCTGCTTAAGATTTAAAATGTTAGGTAGCTGTTATTAAGCAAGAATTGTAAGGATGCAGGATAGGCAAAAACATCTGCTGCCCATGAACTGTACAGGGATACCCTGGAGGGCCACGTGTTCAGGCAAATGGGGAAAATACAGAACTCTGGAGTAATGACTCAAGTGCCCAGCCCTTGGATCTAGAAAGGCTTCCAAGGAAGGTGAGCAGAATTGTTGAGGAGGAGAAGAGATGTCGCTTAGAATAGTGCCTATGGGGGCACCTGGGTGGCTCAGTGGGTTGAAGTCTCAGCCTTCGGCTCAGGTCATGATCCCAGGATCTTGGGATCAAGCCCTGTGTCGGGTTCTCTCCTCCGTGGGGAGCCTGCTTCCTCCTCTCTCTCTGCCAGCCTCTCTGCCTACTTGTGATCTCTGTCTGTCAAATGAATAAATTTAAAAAAAAGGAAACTATGAATAAATTATTTTTTAAAATGTGCCTATGTGCATATAGTAGACAGTCAGTAATATTAATTGAATAAATGAATGAAAGAACAATGCAAAAGACTATTCTAGTCAACAAAGAGTGATTGAACTTGGGTTTGGAGAACCCAGCAAGTTCAAATATAGGAAGAAGGAAAACTTGCCCAGGAAGAAGCGGAAAGCTCTAGTGAATAGAATAAATGGAAGCAGAGCCGAAAAAGTGTTGCCAGGTGATGGAAAGCCTCAGATGAATGGTAAATGTATGAAGTGGTCCTCGCATGTTATTTCTCCAAAAGTGAAACCAACTCTAACTGGTGGGTGAGTCTGACTTCCTGAACTGAGAGGCATCAGAAGCTCCGAAAACCTATCAGCAGTGTGGGAGGACAAAGCTACAGTGCCCAAGGCTGGCCCTGGGCAAGGCTGTTTTGTGGGGGAAGAGTGTCGTTGGCCTCAGGCCAGGCCCTCAATTCTTTATTTTTCTTTCACTTTGGGGCCACCACTTTCTCAGCTTCTCAGCACCCTTTTGCCCTCTTCTTTCTGCGCCAATAAAACCTGAGCATTCACAGAAGGTACAGACAGCAAATGATCAGATGTCATCACACATCTGTATTGAGCCTTGTCCCTGTGTGCTTTCAGTGGACACGAAGATGTTTTGACCAAATGAATCGTAAAAGGTTGCATCTCTAAGCGTAGGTTTGGTTGTTCTTCAATGGTGGAATTTTAGATGTTGTGTCTTGGCAACATCCTATAGTTATCATTGTAGGACTGATTTTATTGAACATTTATTATGTGCTGGGTATAGAGTTTAATTAGGAACATGGATTCTGAGTCAGCTGTCTTCGATGTGAATCCTGGTTCTGCCATTTATTGCCTCTCGGATGATGGAGGAGGAAACGACTGCAGGTCTTAGTTTCCTTATTTAGAAAATGCGGATAACAGCATTATCCCAAATTTTGGTTGTAATATCTCTACGCCTGGCACAGAGAGCTTAATTAATATTAGCTATTGTTATTCTCGTTGTTACCTTGCTAGCGCTTTCTCTGTGTGACATCAGCACAGTCCTGTGAGGGATTTTTATCCTCCCATGAGAATCAGGAGGCTGGAGGAGGTTAACTTGCTTGAAGATCATCCCGGTAGAATGTGGATGCGAGTTCCTCATATGTCCCTTTTTTTTAATTGAAACAGCCAGTCAAAGTGAGCCAGGGGTTGCCCTCACGCAGAGGGATTCAGTGGTGAACAGAGTCCTTGTTTCGGAGCAGCTCCTCATCTGGCTGAAGAGAGAAGACAAGCAAGGGAATAGAATAACTTCAGAGAATCAATAATTATGAAGAGAATAAAACCAGATAGTTGTGCAGAGAGAGACTGAAGATGGCAGGGAGAGCAGGTGACATAAGCTCAGGTAACCGGGAATGCTTCTGAGGAGGTGGCATTCCGGCAACTCATCCACCAGGGGTAAGATTGCTGGTCAGGGCTGTGTCTGTGTGAGACTTGTGCTCTGTTGCTTTAAGTGAGGCCAGTCATTATGTTTGAATGATTTTCTATTCAGCCACTTAAGTGCAGGCTTAGGGTAGGGGAAGAACTGGGTTTTTACAAAGTTGAGGTTTTCCCAGGTGAGTCCCAGGTGAGAGAAGGGAAGAGAGTGACTAGCCTTTGCAAGGGAGTAATTGGAGTGATGGGCCCTAACTCCTCAGCGGGGTAAGAAGGGAAGGGCGAGTCGCAAGGGGTGAAGAGGTGTGGAAAGGTGGCTGTAAGGTTTATGAATGGGGGATCCCAGTGGTTGAAATGATAAGAGTAGAGGCACCAGTGTCAATGAGTGGAAAGGAAGGGCTGGTCAGAGGACAACACTTGGAACTGAGACTTCAGAGGGTGCAGTTACTGGTTTGATGCCAGGGTTTCGCAGGGCGCCATGACGGAAGGTGTCTGAGGTGAGGTGGAGAAAAGGTGGGAGATGAGGGGTTTAAGAACCCGAGAGGCGGGGTGCCTGGGTGGCTCAGTGGGTTAAGCCGCTGCCTTCAGCTCAGGCCATGATCTCAGGGTCCTGGGATCGAGTCCCACATAGGGCTCTCTGCTCAGCAGGGAGCCTGCTTCTCTCTCTCTCTCTCTTTCTCTCTGCCAGCCTCTCTACCTACCTGTGATCTCTCTCTGTCAAATAAATAAATAAAATCTTAAAAAAAAAAAAAAAAAAAAAAAGAACCCGAGAGGCTGGGAGAGTATCAGGTGGATGTGGAAGCCCTGAGGAGTGATAGTGAAAGTGGTGTTGCAGAGGGGAAGAGAGGGAAGCACATGCTGGGTGTCCAGTGAGACATCAATAGTGAATGAGCGAGAGGGTCCTAGATGGTGCTACCAGGAGGGGCCTGGTCATCTGATATGTGCTTCATTGGAAGAAGGGAGGAGGAAAGCTAATCTGAAAACAGCAGAACAGTAAGGAGAACACCTCCCCCTTTTAGCCCCCAGGAACATGTGGGAGCACCTTTATTGGAGATGTTCTGTAATTTAACCAGTTGTTATGGCTGGACATTTGGGCTTGCTCTAGATCTTTCCCTGTTCTACATATAATGTGATCAAGTTTTCCCCCCAAACCCTTTGTTATTTACTTTGTATGAATCTCCTCAAAATAGAGTTACTGGCATATAGAATTTTTTTTTTAATTAGTTAAGACAACTTACCTGCTAGGAAGTCCCCCCCCCTTTTAATCAATCTGTAGACTGTCTCTATCACTGCTGTTTGATATTAATTTTCATTTTTTGACTTAAAAAAGATACTCTATGCCCAGAGTTCTTCACCTGGGTTAAATTCAGGGGGATTCAAAGCCTGTGATACTGAGTGGAAACAGGTGTTTGTGTAGGCTAATATGTTAGTGGAAGTCTCCATACTCTTCATCAGGTGCCCAGTGAGGTCTGTGAAGCAGAAGAGCTGAGGAACCCCCTGCTGTGGTCTCGGGTTGTTGGCAGCTTCCCTCACCTGCCCCTCTTGAGGACCCTGAGCCTGGAGCCCCCATGATGGAGAGGACGCCCTTCAAACTAGGGAGAAGATCCTAGACTGGGGCATGGTTTGATAAAGTCTAGAAACTTACTACTTAAAATGTTGTTAAGAGATGGGAAAGGGAGATCTGATGGCATGATTAAAAGCAGTGATGAAAAAAAGTTAATGGTTTCATCTCTGTATTCAGAGCTGTCACCTTATCAGAAAATGCTTATACCAAAGGGATACTGTAACCAAAAGGGGAATGAATTCTTCAAAGTCTGCTCTCAGTTTTACTAGTGGGTATAAAAAAATCTCCAGAAAAAGGTGATTATTTCCTCCGCACTGGGCTTCCTTCAGTCCCCAGGGGTGCTCCCGAAGCACCTGAAGAGAGGCTTCTGGGGGCCCAGTCTGCTAGGCGGAAACTCTCGGCATTGGATCAGCATTTGCTCGTTATTTGAGCCTAACCTGCTTCTAAAAAGATTCTGGGTGTACTTTACATTACCTTAAAATTGATTTAATCAAGTCAATACTAGGGAATGGAAAGGATAATAAAACACGCTGGGGCTGTGGGAATCATAGCAAAATTCAGGTATCAGTGGGTTAGCCACGAGACTGAAATCTCTTCTCTCAACTCTATCCCGCCTCCCAGACATTCACTTCTCTTTCATCACCAAAATACCCTGGAAATACATCTGAAAAATACCCGCTCTATTCTTCACGTCCTATTTGCTTTTCAACCCAATTTAATCAGGCTTCTGCTCTGAATTACTCGATTGGAATTTCTTCTGGATGGCATTAAAAACATTCGACCTCATCCTCCTGGTGGTGACTCTGGGATTCGTCACCATCACCCATTGTTCACTCGTGGAAACTCTCTTCTATTTGATGCCCTGGCACCTTCTCTTCTGGTTCTCCTCCAGCCTGTGTCCTCTCAGGTGCTTTCAGTAGTTTGCCCCCTCCTGGTCTGCCCATGAGTCCTGATTCGGAAACTCTCTTATTAGAACATCAAAGCTTACCCTGAGTGGGCATTCCCATGGGTCAACATATCCCAAGTTCTATTGCCAATACCTGGATTTATAGCCTTTTAAAGTACATGTGTTTGAGCCTGGGTGTCCCTCAGTTTTCCCAAATCCACACATTCAAAGTGGAACTCATTAATCTTCTCTCTGATTTCAGTCTTCACTGCCTCCCATGTTCCCTTCGCTCTTCAACAAACCCCCCAAACTGGAAACTGGCGTGTCACTCTTGATGACTCCTTCTACACTCTGTAGCTAATCTTTTATCAAATTGTCGCTTCCACCTCAGAAATGTCTTTCGGCTGCAACCCCCCCCCCCTTTGTTCAGAGATTTCATCTCTTGCAAGAATCTCTTAACTTCTGTCTTTCTGTTGACCATCTTCCACTATGCTGTTGACTCATGTAGATGCCATCGCTTAAACATTTCTGTTGAATCTCCTTTGCCTGAGCTCAGTGTAATTGTCCCAAGATAACATTCCAGGTGTCCTATCGCAGGGGACTCCTCCACACTCATATCTATTACAGGTGTTTGATATAAGTGGTTAAGGTCATGCTCCAAAGCCAGAGTTCCAATCTTGACTCTGCCCCTTGCTAGCTGTGTGATCTTCCTCCTACTTCATATCTCTGTGTCTCATTTATGTACCTATAAAACCAGAATATTCCTTGTAGCTATCTAATAGGGTTTGGGAAGGTGATATGATGCTGTCTACATGAGGCTCAGAATAGTCCCTGGATTACTATATTTTTGCTATTACTATTATTATCTTCAATATTGTTCTTACTATTACCTATACCCCAGCCTCACAACTTCTCATGGTTTCTTGAATGCTTCCTGCCCTTTCATAACACTGGATCTTTGACTGTGCCCTCTCCCCAGAATGCACTTTCCTACTTCTTTCTCCAGCAGACTTCCCTGAGCTAAGTTAGAAGCAAAATTCTCCATGCTTCTCCCGCACTTTGTCTACACCCTTGGGTGCGCACCCTTCACATCAAAGTTCAGTTTCTGTGTTTTGCATGTCTGTCTCCCACAGAGGACAGTGTAAGCATCTCCCTGTA
This sequence comes from Mustela nigripes, assembly GCF_022355385.1. Taxonomy (NCBI): domain Eukaryota; kingdom Metazoa; phylum Chordata; class Mammalia; order Carnivora; family Mustelidae; genus Mustela; species Mustela nigripes. The sequence continues at coordinate 47,210,779 of NC_081562.1, read as the reverse complement.
AGGATTTGTCTTTGTCTCGCTCATCTTTGAAGGCTCTCTGTCTTGCATGTTGCCGTTACTGAAAAGATGTTTGTTGAATGTGTGTTAAGTGAGTGAAATTCTTGACCAGACTTTCTGGAGAAACAGAATTTCTTTTGCCTTATATGTAGCTGTTCAGTTTGTGCTCATTTTCTCACTTTTCTCTGGATATCTCATTTTCTCTGGGTATTAAATATCCAGACCAACTCTGGAGAGGAAGTCACAGCTCCTCACCGATGTTTGTTATGTAGATTACTCTTGGATCTGTGACCTAGGGTGGTTTCCTCTGTTCTCCTTAAAAGGAGCTATTAGCGGGAAGGGAATTGAAGGTGGTGTGGCGTTCAGTAGAAAACAAGGCAGAGATGCTAACTGGGGATGGAGAGATTCAAAACCCAAGTCCCTTTATGACAGGTTCAGGCTCTGACTCAAACTGAGCCATTAGCTATGAAGCAAAATGAATACTTAGAAGCCATCAGGAGACTTTCGGAGTCTAAGAGAGGAGTGGATGGTGCAATCCTGAGGAAGAATAAAGGTCCAGGGGCGCCTGAGTGGCTCAGTCAGTCAAGTGTCTAACTCTTGATCTCAGCTCAGGTCTTAACCTCAGGGTCATGAGTTCAAGCCCCATGCTGGGGTCCATGCTTGGTGTGGAGCCCACTTAAAAAAAAAAGTCCAAGCATCAGGGAACACAGTCAAGGTAATGGGGGTTGCAGGAATGATCTTGGGGATTGTCTGATTACAGGTCTTGCCCATGTTTTATAGTCCACCCACATGACCTTTGGAAATTAGGCACCTTTACAAATCACACACATTAACCCTGAGCTCCTGACTCCAGTCTGCATGTGTGGTGATGAGTGACATGGTTCTTAGACCACAGGCTTTGCTTCCAGATTGCCCTGGGTGGAAATCTCAGCTCTACCATGGACTTAGGGTGCAGCCTTGGCAAATGACTGGGTCTCTCTGAGCCTGTGTCCTCAGCTATCAAGTGAAGTAGATACTGTTTCATAGGAGAGGAATGAGAAGAAGTAAGATGATCTTAGGCAAAGGGCTTTGCATGGTGCCTGACCCACTGTTACTGCCCAGTGCAGTAGTTTTATCAGTAACCTATAATTAAGAAACTGTTCATTCTTTTAAAGGAGCTCCCTGAAGCAGCCTGTGATCAGTCAGAAAACTACTAGCCTGTAATGAACACTTGATGTGACACGCTGTACCAAATCTTAAGCTGTATTAATTCTTAATTTGCACAACAAAATGAACAATGAGATAATGTTATCACCACTTTATAGATGAGGAAAGAGAGATTCAGAGTTCGTATCTGGCCCAAAGGAACACGGCTATTATGTCTGAGAGCTTGGAGCTAGGCAGAAGCCTGTCTTACTCCAGAGGCTTGTGTTCCTCGTCACTCCGCCCGGTGTTTTCTGAATAGGTTGCAGAGGACCATCTATAGACTTAGCTGCCGAACTTCCGGCTCCTGTTCAAATAACTGGGATGCGCACGTGCGCGCGCACGCGTGTGTATGACAGGGCGCCAGTTTGCATGTAATTCCATTCCATAGATGAAATTATTCTGGAGTCTGAGTGATTGGTACATTAGTGTCATCCGGCTTTTTCTTTTTCTTTTTTGCAAAACCCAGCTCCAATGCTATGAGATGAGGTGTTAGGGATAAAAAGGCAGTAGTTTATGTTCATAGAGCAGGCAGTTACAGATTCCCAGAAGACAAGGCTACCCAGTAAGAATGCAAAGCTAGAAGAATACCAGCCCTGGCCTGAGCACTGCTCAGAGCAAATCAAACATCTGTAGAGGGGATTGGGGCAGGGGGGTTCCTCAGAAGTGTAGTAGGAAATATTGACTCTCCAACTTGGCTTTTTTTGGTAACCAGAGTCAGAACAAAAAGCCCAGTGAGAGGATACTCCGAAATCTGATTCGCTGATTAGTTGGTAGCAACATAAGAAGCAATTGTCATGCTCAGTAATATGAGATAATGTGTTCTAAGGAGAACGTGAGATGACTTGACAGCTGGAAGGAGTGTCACTCCACCAGGGTGAAGCCGATCAATAGCCTCAAATATTAGGAGCTGAGAAATATGCTTCCTGTGAATTTATGGCTGTGGGTGGTGGCATAGGCTTTGGTGAACCAGGCAGACCTGGGTTTGAATCCTGATTCCCCTGCTACTTAGTTGTGGACCTTGGGCTAATGACTTAACATCCTAACATTTCAGTTTTCTCCATCTATAAAATGGGGATAATAACATCTGGTTCTTAGGGTTATGGAGATGAATGAGGAAATAAATGATAGCTATTGATTTTATTATAACATTTGCAAGTGTGAAGGAACCAAGTTGCTTGCTTGCTTGCTTTTGAAATAAGAATGAGTACAAGCTACACACACACACACACACACACACACACACACACTTCTTTTTCAAAGAAACACTCTTGTCTCCAGGGAGTTATTACAACTTTTACATGTTCACATTAATTCCAGAGCCTTTATAATCATAAAATCCATTTATAGCCCTTAGTTGCCAAGCAACATAGGACAAAGTACTGAGTATTTCCTTTTATTGCAAAAGGTTCAGCTTTTCCATATTGGTCTTGAAATCAACATTTTTCAGAAAAGACAGAACCGTGAAAATACTGTATTTCCAAGGTTTTTTGAGCATTCCTTGCTTGGGGATACGATCAAAGCTGAAAACAATATATTGTTATTATTATCCTGTTCTTGAATAGTCTAAAGCATTTTGTGCTAATTTCACAGTAAATCTTTAAGAAGGTCTGAAGATGGGAGACTGCAAATTTAGTTTAAGGGGAGAACTTGCTTCATATAATCTACATTCTGAGGATGCTCTCACTGTAGGAGAACTAGTTCTTTGATCCGTCATTGTCTTTCCAGAAAGACTGGGATGACATAAAATTCATATGAAGAATGCTGTCTGCTGACCTTGGTAATTGATGACCTCAAACATGTCATTCAACCAGGCTTTGACAGGGTTTGGGGAAGCTGGCTTTGAGGCATATAACTGAACTAAATTCTCTTCTTCTTTGAAAAGTACTAATGGTTTTAATTATTTTTTGTTGTTTTGCCTGTGGATAATTAGGAGGTAAAGGTTGAAAGTCCAAAGAGAATTGAAAGAGTATATTACTATTTAATAGTCTATAAAGGATCCTGGTATGACTTATATTTTTAACTGCTCATAAAAGCATGTATAGAAACAGTTTTTAAAATTTGTATAGCTATTTCTCTATGTGCATGTATTAAAACAGGACAGAACAGATTAGAGTATCTCACCTGGAATTTTACTCTCCTGTCCCACATGCATTGTGCACATGCAGTGGATTCCACAGATGCAAAGGGTGGAAGCAACAGTCCTCTTTTCTTCCTTCCCTTGTTGGTTAGTCAAGCCTATTGCTTTGAAACAAATCTGTTAAGTCACACAAGATGTTTTATATGCAGGAAGACGCAGAAAGGACATCTACAAACTATTTCTTACAAATTTTCCAAGGTTGGAGCTAACCAAGACTCTTCTGCTAAAAGTAAATGTACTTTGGGATGATTTTTCTGTGTGACTATTGAAGAGTAAGATCTAGTAAAGACTAGGCTAATTCCAATTGATCAGTAGAAGGGCACTTTAAAATCTCTTATCCTGGGGTCCTTGGGTGGCTCAGTGGGTTAAAGCCTCTGCCTTTGGCTCAGGTCATGATCGCAGGGTCCTGGGATCGAGCCCTGCAGTGGGCTCTCTGCTTCCCCCTCTTTCTCTGTCTGCCTCTCTGCCTACTTATGATCTCTGTCTGTCAAAAAAATAAATAAAATCTTTTTTTTTTTAAATCTGTGATTCATGCATCTCAAGAAGTGTTGTGCCTTAAGAAGTATTTGGAGAACTTTCATTTCTTCTTTGTATCTGCATGGGGATGACAGAAAGACAGAAGTCTGCTCCTGGAAGAAGGAGGCTCCTGTGTGAAAATCTGAGTTAGCCTTTCATGATAGTCAGGGCTGGAAACCATGCTTTGGACTTGGTCCTCCCTTTGCTGGCTGTTTATGGAAATGTTGGAAAAAATAAAAGTATACTCAGCCACCAATTTTTTAAAAAAGATTTTATTTATTTATTTGACAGACAGAGATCACAAGTAGGCAGAGAGGCAGGCAGAGAGAGAGGAGGAAGCAGGCTCCCTGCCGTGCAGAGAGCCCGATGGAGGGCTCCATCCCAGGACCCTGGGATCATGACCTGAGCGGAAGGCAGAAGCTTTAACCCACTAAGCCACCCAGGCGCCCCTTAACCACCAATTTTGACATTGTTTTATTTTGCCAGTTCATTCCTTACCCATCTTCAAGGTTTTCCTCTCACTCATCCAGTTGTATTATATTTGTTGATGGCATTTGACATTTCACAAACTCTCATTTCTGTCATTCATTGGTCCCTCTTGCAATCCTGAGAGGAAGGCGTTTTACAGATGAAAGAAATGGAGCCTCAAAGAAGTTGAAAGATATGTCTAAAACCACCCTGGTAAATGCCAGTGGTGGTGACAAAACCTTTATCTTCTCATCCCAAGTCCAAAGCTCTTTCCCTCTGGATACCCCTTCAAGGAGAAAGAGGTAACACTTGGCTTGGCTCATTGGCTTCCATATTCTAGGGTAGAAGTCAGACTAATACTTCAGTAAACATAGACAGCCTCCTCTCCCTTACCTATCCCCAGTCACCATGTTAATCTCCCACAAACTCGCCTCTGGCTACCTCACTGCACCCATTTTCCAGAACAGGGCCAGTAAGTTCCTATCATTTGGGCCTTCACTTAACCCCCTGCTTTGATGATCTGATCTGCCTTGACTGCAGTGATTGATCTATTGTTCTGAGTCCTGTGTTTGGGGTGTGAGGATGAGGAGCAGAGAAGGATTAAGAAGGGAAAGAACATTTATTATGTGCTGAGCACTAGTAGTGTTGAAGAAAAAATTGGTGATACTTGTTAAAGCCTGGTAAGGATGACTTTATTCAAGGGAGGGACTATCAAGATGGGTCTAGTGACCACTGTGATGGAAATTTGCAATGGGGAAGAGAGACTGGGCTCAACTCTGTGTCGCAAGTGGGACTGTCTAGCCCAGGAGCAGGGTAAGAGAGGGATTCTAGCTAGACTAGCCTAACAGAATTCTTGCTGGAAGCAGGCTAGGGTGACCCGCCGTCTCCTGGGGCAAGGTGAGGTTGAGGAACCTGATTAGATGTCAAGGGTGATCAGATCTGGAGGATGGGTGATTCTGGTTAAACTTACCATCAGGATTCTTGCTACAATTGGACAACATGGACAGAAACATGAAAGTAGGCCTTGTTGGAAAGTTCGGAGAGGCCTGAGTAGTTTGATCTCCGGTGAACCTGTCAGCAGGTTCAGGAACCTGTCAGGATTACACATCACATTTAGTCTATGAGCCATGCACTAAGGTGGTAACAACCCTCCACCCCCCCGCCAGATAAGGAAACAGGCCCAGGGAAGTTCAGCAGAACTAGAATTTATCTCAAGTTGGCCTGGTGGCAGTTCTCCAGATCTCATGCTTTTCCTTGCCTTCATGTTATATGAAGCTCCTGCTTCTGGATCGCCCTTCTCTGCCCTGCTCACCTGGCTAATTGCTGTTGACGATGGAGGTCTCTGCTTTCGCATCATTCCCTTGGGGCTTCTGCACATTCCTAGTACTTTCTACTTCATCATGAAATACATGCCTTGAAAAGGCATATATTGCCTTTTTCTGGGTCTCCCTCCCACAGACAACTGGAAGGAAGGAACTATGTCTCATTCATTCCTTTGGCCTAAGCGGCCAGGGGCTGATGCATAGTCATCACTCCAACCCATTTATCAAATCAATAAATAAAAGCCCCAAGCCAGGTCTTCTTCCAAGTCTGTTGGATTTCCCTCCATTATTTCTCACATCCAAGAAGATCTGAGTCTTCATCCCACAGTCGCAGATGACCCAGTCCTCGGTCAGTGTCCTGCTGGGCTGCCTTCCCCTCCCTAACCCCCTATCTACCTGGCTTGGCAGGACAGGAAGGCACTGCTGAGGCAGGACGGGTGTTCTTCAGAGCCACAGGGTGGGCAGCTTCTGTGGCACATTTCCCTGAATATGTGCCATGCAGGGTCTACCCACTGGGGGCATTGATTTCATATTCAACATTGTACATTCCAGAGGATCCAAACCACCTGGTAAGCTTATGGGTAGATAGCCGCCCTTTAGCTCTCCGTCCTCTGGGGTGTTTTCCTCTTCATTCTTTCCCTTCTTCCTTCTTCTTCCTCTTTTTTGGCCCTTGGTGAAATAAGAGCTGCTAAGAGACCAAACCAGAGCAATAATTCTTCAACAATTTTGAACATAAAATAAATGAGATTTCTTGATGTGTTCCTATACCACTTGAAAGAAAGGTTGTAAGCTTCTGTTTGCCAAATTTCTCTTCCACAGTTAAAAATTAATATTGGTTAACATGCAGTTGATTGTGTTTTATTCATTTCCCTGTGTATATTAACCTTAGTATATGTTAGTGAAGAGAAAGGGCACAAAGCATAAAAGTTTCATCCTCATGTTGAAGGGCTGGGAGGAAGCTCGGCTGTAAGGTTTTACAGCTCCTGGAAAACTGGGTTCCCAGATTCCCAGAAAAGCCAGAGTATCTTGCTTAATTTATATTCCAGATCATTAATTTGAAAGGAGAAGAAGTGTGAACTTGATAACCAATTAATTAAACATTGAAATATGACATGAAAATCGAGGTTACATGGGGGCAATAGACCGACCATTTCCCCCTCCTACTTTAAATCCATGCAAAAGTTTACATTATTCACCGAGAAACTGTGCAAATTGCCATAAGGGCAGCAGTCCAAAGGTACTGAACCAATCAACAATCATTTATTATTTACACTGAGTGGTTCCTGAGTCTGTGAAAAAGCAAATTGGACACATTCATCTGGAACTGTCATAACGTTGATGCTGAAAGGTCATAGATCTACTACATTTTTAAGTTGTATATGGCAGACACCATCAGCTGCCTTCTCAGTAGTGGTCCAGCCACCTTCTTTTCTGCTGGCAAAAGCTTTTTCTATTCTGAGAGAGGAGGAGAGTCCTGAGCTCAGGAAGGGTAGGCTCTAATGTAATTGATTTAAATCAGGTATCACAATCAAGTATCAAGTTCCTCCTCTTTCTCCCCTTGTCTTCATAATTCAGCAGCTATAACTCTTTTTTGCAATGCCTTCCATCTTCTTTTCTATAAAGGGAAAATTTCTGTATTTGCTGAAGCACATAACAATATTAATAATACCTTTGACATGTCCTTTACATTTTTACCACGAACGTTATTGTTTTTCATTAGTTTTTGAGTTGTTTGCCCCAACCCTACTTTCCTTCATTCTTTTGCATGATTTTGCAGAAAGCAAGGTTGTTCAAGAACACATATATTATGGGAGAGTAGAAAACACCGGAGCCCGGTGTAAGAACAATTGTGCTTATTATAACGTGAGTAAGTTGCTTAAGCAGGCTAAGGACATTTGGTTTTCTGAGAAATGGAGATGATAATAGTACCTATCTGATAGAATAAAATTATTTTGCAAGTCAAACGAGAATGAAATGTAAAATCCTTAGCACAATACTGGTCCATATAAAGTGCTCAACAGACTTACCAAGTATTGTTATTGTTCTTCTCCATTGACCATCTTTTGTGTGGCTTGACTGGTGAGTCTTTCCCACTCTGCTGGATCTCTCCTAGACACCCTATTTGTCAACATTCCTCTGAAGGTGTGGAGCCCGGGTCATCAAGGTCAGATATGTGCATAGAGGAAGAGGGCCTCACCATCCTAGTTCTGTACTCAGTGATTTTATTAGTATAATTCTACATTAGTTTCTTTGTCTTCCCGATACTTCCTCATGATGGCCCAACTAAAAGACCTTTGTCTGTATCCCTATTCACTCATAAACCAAGTTTCCCCAATCTCCTGTTTACGTTAATTTAAAAAGTTAATGTAGAGCTAAACACTTAATGTGCTAACTGTCCTCTTGTCAGAGTTAGCTATCAACCCAGTCAGCCTGAGATTAGACCCAACTCTTTCAAAACATATCACTCCCTGCCTGTATCCTTCAGGCCATCTGTATACTTGACCAGTTTGCCTTCCTTATTCTTCTAAAAACAAAACAAAACAAAAACAAAAGCAAAAAAACAGATAATCACATCAAAAAATGGGTAGAAGACATGAACAGACACTTCTCCAAAGAAGACATACAAATGGCTAACAGACACATGAAAAAATGTCCATCATCATTAGCCATCCGGGAGATTCAAATCAAAACCACATTGAGATACCACCTTATACCAGTTAGAATGGCCAAAATCAACAAGACAGTAAACAGCAAGTGTTGGAGAGGATGTGGAGAAAGGGGAACCCTCTTACACCATTGGTGGGAATGCAAGTTGTTGCAGACACTTTAGAAAGCAGTGGAGATTCTTTAAGAAATTAAAAATAGAGCTACCCTATGACTCTGCAATTGCACTACTGGGTATTTACCCCAAAGATACAGTTGTGAAAAGAAGGGTCATCTGTACCCCAATGTTCATAGCAGCAGTGGCCACAGTTGCCAAACTGTGGAAAGAGCCAAGATGCCCTTCAACAGACCAATGGATTAAGAAGATTGGGTCCATATATACAATGGAGTATTATGCTTCCATCAGAAAGGATGAATACCCAACTTTTGTATCAACATGGACAGGACTGGAGTGAAATAATGCTGACTGAAATAAGTCAAGCAGATAGAGAGTCAAATATTATATGGTTTTGCTTACTTGTGGAGTATAAGGAGTAACACAGAGGACATTGGGAGATGGAGAAGAGAAGTGAGTGGGGGGAAATTGGAGGTGGGGGGGACGAACCATGAGAGACTGTGGACTCTGAGAAACAAACTGAGGATTTTGGAGGGGAGGGGGTTGGGGTTTGGGGTGAGCCTGGTGGTGGGTATTAAGAAGGGCCCATATCGCATGGAGCACTTGGTATGTTGCATTAACAATTAATCTTGGAACACTGAAAATAAAATAAAAATCACAAATAACATTATTGACAAGGAGGAGAGCAGAGGCATTTCATACTAAATTTTAGGATTTTTCTCCAGGTTAGCATTTTGGGATATAATTGTTTTCCCAGGTATATATTCTCCTAATCCTAATGCAATTTCCTCTGCCTTTCTCCATCTCATTGACAAATATAACCATCCTTGACTGCCTCCCTCAAATCAGATGGAAGCCCTGCTCCTTCGGTCTGACTTATCACACTATATTGGCACTGCCTGGTCTTTTTCTGTGCCCTTCCCCGACCTTGAGGGTAAGATCGAGTGTTGCTCACTATTGTATCCTGGTGGCTAGCACATAGACACTTCATCAAATATTAATTAAATGTTGAATGAATTAATTAGCAATTTTGTTAGCAAAATTTGCAACAATTTTATAGCAAGTGTCTCACTGAAATCAAGAGACCCATTTCCACGGAGAGTCTCCGAATCTGGTAGTTGGAAAGCAGAACAGGCCAGGAAATGAAGTGCAGGCAGTTTCTTCGATGTCTTCTGCTGCTCTTAAGAGTCCAGTAGCCAAGTTTTTAACGATCCTTTCTAGAATTTTGCACCTGTGACAGTTCTGGAAAACCTACATGGGCGTTGCCCTCCTGTTACACAATGTGCTTGAACTTTCTTTACTCAAGTTGAATAAAGGTTAATTTTCATTTTATCTTTTGATTATCGGGGACATAAATTTCAGGTGATTCATATCATGTTAAAGTCCAGAGACAGTCTTTTAATTTGGTCACTATTACCAACAATGGGTCATGTTCACTGTGGTTTTAAAGAACTGATTAGATTCTTCCTGGATTAACGTAGGCTTACCTGTACAAGAAGAACTGGGGAGATTCCCAGACTTCCAGGTCATTAGGTGGAGTTCCTCTTGGGAGCAGGGCCCTGGTGCTTCTTTTTGTCTAAGTGCAAAAACAGGAGGACATGATACCAGCCAGAGCAGATAAAATCCTCAAGCTCCCTCTCTTGCTCCTCACCTGACTCTCTCATTTTTCTTATCTCAAGGCACCAGTACAACCTCCCACCAATCATCATGCTAAAACAGGGACTAGTGACTTGCCTAGATTCCTTCCATCCCATCACAGAGTCTAGTAGGCATCTCCTCTCAAATACCACCCACATTCAGTGATGTGCTGGTGAATGTTCAACAACCAACTCTTGGGGGGAAAGAAATCCCAATTTGTAGTGTTTGCCAATTTCCATGGTGTAAATACACCCTCTATGGCTGGTTTCAAGTTGCTAACATGAAAACACTAAATATGGCGTGGGGAAGAGATGTGCACAAGCTTATACAAATTGGTTCCAAATCACTGTGCTTTCTTCTACCTTCTTGCCTCTACCTCCCCTGCACTGTCTCTGAGTTTCATGGCCTTCATGACCCAGGGATCTGTCCTTGCTGACTATTCTGGCCTCATGGACCTCTGTTCCTGGAGCTTTCCTGGTTCCCTTTTGCTCCTGTTGGGTCATTTAGGTGACCCTTAATGCCCCGTGTACATCTTTGTTGTCCTATCACAATGCAATGGTAAGTGTTTATGTCAGGCTTTCTGACTGGTCTATGAACTTCTTGAGCACAGATAGGAATGACAAAGGGTGGTAGTTATTGAGCTAGGGACTATACTAAATATCTTAAATGCATTATCTCATTTCATCTTCACAATAACTCTGTAAGGTTGATGCTCTTATTATACTCTATAGATAAGGGAATTGAGGCACAGAGAGCCTAGAGAATTTGCCCCAGGTTGCACAGCTGGTGGCACAAATCTAGAGCCATATTTGAACCTGGGCCTAGTTGAAGAACCAAGACCTTTAACTATTAAGTCTTCTTTGTCTTTGTGTGTCAGCACTTCGCACTCTGCCTGGTCTATAGCAGGGACCTTTTGCTTGTGTGTTGAGTAATGAGGGAAGGCTTATGGTTGCCATATCCTTGACTAGTTTCTTTGCTCTGGTCTTGTTCAACTTCAGTCTAATCTCCCAAGAGCAAGCAGGATGGCCTTTTACAACTATAAACCTCATCATGTTATCCATGTGATGAAAATGTTCCAATGTCTCCATAACTTTCAAGATGAATTCCTTATCTTGATGCCTATGAACCTTTGTGATCTGGTGTCTGCTAATTTCTCTAGATAACACTTTGCACTATTCATAATTCCATTTATCCATTCAAATTCTAATACTTATTCAACAGATGAAATATTTATTGAATAATTAGGCCTAACAATTAGGCCTTGTTCTAGGATGGGTACAAAAAGAGGCAGTCTTTCCCGTAGAGAAGCTTGGAGTTCAGTAGAGAGAGACAGACACACATCTCACAGTTGCTACTGTGGTTGAAACAGAAGTGCATCCAGCTCTCACTGGAGGCCACAACAGGCACTGTTTTCAGTCTCAGACACGTTCTTCACGTGGCTCTTGCCACACTAGTGGCACATTTCCACAGGAGTCCTGCTGCTGAGTTTTAAGGTTCATTTGCACATGTTCTTTTCTGTTCTTAGAATTTTTTTCTTGATAACTATCTACTCATCCTTGAAAATTCCTTCTGAAGTGTATCACCTGCAAGGAGTCCTTGCCACCACCACCCCACTCTGGCCAGCCTAACAGGCCACACGGTATTTCTATCTACAACCATCCTAACGCTTAACGCCATGTCCTACTCTAGCCGATGTTCTTGTCTTTCTTCCTGGGTTGTGAACTCATCTCTTATTTTATTCCTGAACACATAGTGGATACTAAGTAAATGTTGAATGAATGAATGAAACATTTAGTGAATTAATGATTGGAAATGTCATCTTTACTCATCTAACTCTGAATTGGCTGTGGCTCTAAACACTAACATTAGATTTAAATTCCAGTCTTATTTTTCAATACAAAATAATCTTAACATACGAGAGAAAGGGTGTTTGGTTTCTCCTCCTCTTTTCTGTCTTCTCTTCTTCTCCTCCTCCTCCTTCTTTGGAATATTGATGAACATTTCTGCTCGGATTTCTCTTGAACACTGGTGTATCAGAGGGAAACTATCTTTATGTTTAAATCCAAAGGCCAGCCATTGGGGGATCCTCACTGCTGCTTTTTAAACTCTTTTAAAATCCTAGAGTTATTGTTACCGACAGATTTTTGTCATCTTGGCCGTTGTCTGAATGCTCTAGGTGGTGATGCTGTGTGACAAAAGGTGAGAGTTGATAAAAGAAGGAACAGAGGGCATCGGGGTTGAGGAAAGTGATATAGGAACAGAGCCTATCCGATGGTAACAAGAAAGGACTGGTAGGTGGTCGACGGGCAGGTGGGTGGAAGAAGCAAGAGTAATGAAAGGAAGGGCCTTGCTGTATGTTCCCTACACACACCTTTGGGGAGCATTGTTTTCCCAAAGGTATATGTATGTCTATTAGTAGGTCCTGTGGATTTGACTTGGATTTGTCTGTAGTACTCTCTGGTGGATTGATCCTCTGTGTGCTTTTTTCTTGTCTGCTCAAGGCCAACCATGTGGCAGCTGTCCTGAGCCTAGAAGGGGAGGAGAGAACTAAGATGAAGAAGGCTTTTCTGAGAGTGAAAAAGGGGGTAGTTCTCTCACACTCCCAGGAGGCCTGGCAGCTTCCCCTGTTCTGAGCAAGACGATGACAGCCAGAAAATAAAAGTGTAGAACAGGGTGGGATCAAAGCTTGAAACCAAGCCTCGCCGACAGCGGGGGTGGGGTGCCCAACAATGCCATCTCTGCACGTTTGGGTGTAGTAAATAAGTGTTTGGGACATTTATAGCAAAGTGATTATTTTTAAAAGCACGAGATTTATTTTAACAGTCGTTTAAGAGTTTCCCTGTGTGTATAAAGCCTCCTGAAAACAATTTTATCTGACACTACGGATTTATCTTGTTGAATAATTTCCTTTGAGTCTGGAAGGCACAGATGTGATTTTGGAGTCCTAGAGAAAGCTGGTTACTGCGGGGAACCTCTCTCCTTGTTCATGAAGGTGTTTGGACATGCCACTTGGGGCAGGTCCTGGGAGCTGTGGACCATCTATCTCTGCCTGCAGATGGTGGTGGGGGAGGCTGGGTGATGTAAAGCAAGTGATACATTGGTCAGGTCTTAGCATCTGTGGGCCACCTCTGATTTTTGTCTGCGGCAGTGTGTGTGTGTGTGTGTTTGTGCATGTGTGCTCACGCATGTGTGTGTACACATGCACACTCGTGGGCATGTGTACATGTGTGTGCATGCATGTTTCTATAAAGCAGATGGAACACCAGCAGGGGCTTCAGTGGAATAATAAACAGATTATTCCCTCCATCTGCTTCTCTTAGCAATCAGCTTGACCAAAGCCCAAAGAAGAAGTAGAAGCTAGTCAGTCCTGTCAGCTGCTGGAACATGAGATGGGCAGTGATGGTGGGGAGGGGAGTGAGCACGTGCTCAGGAATCAGGGCAGCCTGCTTGGTTTCCTTGCATATCACTTACTAGCTGTGAGACCCTGGGCAGGCAAGTTAACCTGTGTAATCACTTTGCTTTCTCTAAACTGGGGATACTAGTGCTGTCATGAGGATTAATGAGTCAGGTAAAGCGCCTCTCCTTTGGCTTAGCTCAGAGTAAGAAATCCAAACACCCTCTGCATAGGGATGGCATTCGAATTCATCTCCCTTCTGTTATCCCTTTATAGTCCTTTTCCATTAAGCAACCAGAATAAACTTTTTCATTTTTTCTTTTTGTTTATTCATTTGTTTTTTTTTTGTTTTTTGTTTTTTTGTTTTTTTTAGGTTCCACACATGGTAAAACCATGTGGTGTTTGTCCTTCTCAGTGTGACTTATTTCACTTAGTATCATGCCCTCTGGGTCCATCCATGTTGTCATCAGTGGCACAATCCCATCCTTTTTTATGCCTGTGTAATATTCCGTTGTAGCTATATACCACATCTTCTTTATCCATTCATCTACTGATGGACACTTAGGTTGCTTCCATATCTTGGATATTGTAAATAATGCTGCAATAAACACAGGGATGCATATGTCTTTTCAAATTAATGTTTTTATATAGCTTAAGTAAATAACCAGTAGTGGAATTGCTGGATCATGTGGTATTTGCATTTTTAATTTTTTTTCACATTTTTAATTTTTTGAGGAACCTCCATACTGTTTGTCAAAGTGGCTATACAGAACAAAACTTTTAAAAATGTAAAACATATCATGTCACTTTCCAAAGGCTTCCCATGGCTCTGACCAGCCTCTCCTCCCTCCTCCCAATGCCTTAGCCACCCTGAAATTGTTTGTTTCTCAAACAGCCCCTTTTCTCTTGCCCCTACTGTTTCCCACAGCCTGGTATGGGTTGCCCTATGTCTGCATGGCTGGCTCTTTTCTGAAGAAGCTGCCCCAATCAAAAGGAGCTCTTTCTCCCTGCAGCCTCTTATACCTCTGTTTCATTTTCATGTGAAAAAAAATCCTGTTTATTTATTGTTTCTCACATGTCACCTCTGTCCTCCCCCATCCCCACTGGTGCCTCCTTCCTTCCCGTAGAATTCAGTCCCCCTGAGGGAATTTTCCTTTCCCCCGCCCCTCTCTGTTGTGTCCCCAGAACCTTGTACAGTGTTTGGCGTGTACTTGGTACGGTGCTTAATAAATATTTGTTGAATCAATGAAAGAATGGAGGGGTCTTATCCAGCTCATCTCCATCCTATCCTTTCTTCAGAGTCTTGCTCGAGACTAAACTCCACTCTGAGGTTAATTCTGACCATCACAACATTTAAGAGTATCTTCCATCCATTTCCCTCTTAGTTTATATAACTGAAAAGAGTTGGTGATCTCTCTGCTCTTTCTGTCCTCTTCTCTTTCTTCCTCCCTCTCATCTGTCTATCTCTGGCATCCATTAGTTTTTCCCATTTGGGAGGGGCTCAAGATTTTTAAAAATTTATTTTAATGAATGAGATATAAAGCCAAAAGTTAAATGTAAAATGGCTCTCCTGTAACTAGTGCCATGATCTGAATGTGAAGGTACCTTGCCCCTAGGAAGAACACAAAGCATTGGAATACATGAGGGATATTTGTGTGAGGGGTAGAGAGTTGAAGTGTTATATATTTAGATCATGCCTGGGAAAAAACCCACAAAGTTAATAATTGGTGAATATGAGCGCAGGGCAAAAGTGAGTTCCTTTAAATTCCTGTAGCTTCTCTTTAGGTTTGAAATTATTTCAAAATAAAATGTTAAGAATTCTTTTCTCCTCAAAAAAATGTAGAAAGTGAAATTTATCAATATTTTGCTTTATAGTTTTTGGCTTTTGTGCCATGCTTGGGAAAAACCTTTATCCCAAGATCATAAAGATATTAACTCACATTTTCTTTCTATGGTTTTATTTATTTATGTTGAAATCTTGCTCTTTCTGGAGTTTTGGTGTGGAAGTAGGAAAATAATCCAGATTTTTTCCCTCATTTGTCTAGCCAATTTTTCCCATTATTTTATTTAATAAACCTTTTCTCACTGGCATCAAAGGATTTGTTTAGTGTATACTAAAAGTCCTTATACATTACATGTATATGTGATATTTCTTGATATACCCCAGATATATCCTACATCCTTTGATGTGTCCTTGTGTATATTTCTCAGTATTTACCTCCTCCTCCATAATTTTCTGGTGATTTTTGGCTATTTATTTTTCCAGAAGAATTTCAGAACACTTTCACTTGGATATTATTTAATTACAGATAACACACACACACCAATTCAAAAGGTGTGTCATGTAATTGAAATGAAAATTGAACAACCAGGCTTCAGTAAGGATAAAAAAAAATCAAGAAGGACCTGGGTTAATGTGTTGGAAATATTTAAACTATCACTCTAGCTCACCTTGTTATTACATGACTTCATTTTAACAACCAACTCTAAAGTCTAGTTGAGATTCTTAGGAGAAACGATTGGATTGGTCCCTGGTCAACCAGTGGATCGGGTCTCCCTGATTTGGGTGCCTGTAGAGGCTGTGTTACAAATATGGCTGCTGGAGACCATTTTCACAAGGGGAAAGTTCTCAGATAATGAATATGTGGGTTTGGCAGATATTCTAAACAATATCTAGTAAAAGTTTTATGACATTTTAGTCTTTTAGTCTAAGATCAATGTCTTTCCATTTATTCACATCTCTTCTTATGAACCCTCAGAGAAGTTTTTTTAGCTTTTAAAAAAAAATCTTATCCCTAAATATGTATTTAGGTATTTTATACTTTTTTGTCATTTTGAATAGAATCCTCTTCGTTATATTTATTGTAATTGTTGATTGGTTATTTTTATATATAAAGAAATTTTTTTTATATTTAGTTTTGATCAGCTACTCTGTTGAATTTTCTGATCATTTCTAATTGCTGACAATTATTTCTCCTGAGTATGCTAGGTATAGGGTCATGTTATCTACAAACAAATATTGTTTTGTCCTCATTATTATATATTCCTATGTTATATACTTTTTATTCTTTTTAAATTCTAATCTTTATTATGATCAGAAAGAAACCAGTAAGTTTATTTTTATTTTTTTCAAACCAAGAAAAAGGACAAAAATATTGTGTTACATTTTGGGAAGTTTAACAAAAATGTGAAGCAAGATACTTCTCGATGAACTTAACTGGAAATAATCTGTCCAAGCAACAAACCAACTCACCAACCATCCATCCTTCCTTCCATCCAACTATCCATCCAATGAACCATCCATCCATCCATCCATCCACAAATGTTTATTGCTGCCTTTTTTATACCATAGATTCTTATGGTTACTGTAAGAAGGACATAGTCCCTGCTCTTAAAGACTTTAAGTGGAGAAACAAACACAAAGGCAAGCAATTATAATAGTGCATAAAACAAAGCATAGGCTGTTAGTGGAAGCACATAAAAAAGGGCACCTAAACCAGACTTAGGGAAGGTTGCTGGAGGAAAGTAGTATCTAAAGAGGGTTCCTTTTTTTAAAAATTTAAATTCAATTAATTAACATATAATGTATTATTAGTTTCAGAGGTAGAGGGCAATGATTCATCAGCCTTCTATAACACTTGGTGCTCATTACATGAAGAAGACTCTAAAGAGACTTCTAAAGAAATATTTGAATGGAAGAAAGATTATACTCTCAATAAATGTATTATACTCTTTCATTGCTTTAAAATTCTTGGGTACAGGCATGTCAATGTTTTTAGATATTAGCAATTCTGAAATCTTCATGAATCTGAACATTTTTAATTTGTCTTTGCAGCTCAGGGGCCCAGTGACACTCTGGAGAACCCAGTGCTGGATACAAGTCTGCTGGAGGAATTCTTGGGCAATGATTTTGATCTGGGGATCTTGTAAGTAATGAAAGCACTGCTTTCTATTTGATGTTTTAAAAGTTATAAAATAATTAAATGAACTAGAAATTGTTTCCTCCTATTCTATTTTCCAAAAGGACATGGATGGAGTTGGTATTGTTTCTTCTGTAAATCACTGGCAGTTTTTCTGAGTGAAGTCTGCTGTCCCTGGAATTTTCTTTATACGAAGGTCCTCCCCTTCCAATTTAGTATCTTTAATAGATACGGGGTTATTCGGGTTATCTGTCGGTACTTATCAGCTTGGGCAGTTTATGTCTTCCAGTGAGTTTATTGATTTCATCTAAGTTGTCAAATTCACTAACATAAAGTTGCTCATCATATTCTCTATTTTTCTTTTAACATCTGTAGAATCTATAGTGATAATCGTTTTGTTCTTAATATCAGTAATTTGTGTCTTTTTTTTTTTTTTTAAGATTTTACTTATTTATTTGACAGAGATCACAAGTAGGCAGAGAGGCAGGCAGAGAGGGAGGAAGGGAAGCAGGCTCCCTGCTGAGCAGAGAGCCCCATGCAGGGCTTGATCCCAGAACCTTGGGATCATGACCTGAGCTGAAGGCAGAGGCTTTAACCTACTGAGCCACCCAGGCATCCCAGTAATTTGTGTCTTTTTCTTCTTGATCCCTCTGGCGAGAGGTTTATCAGTTTTCCTAACCTTTTGAAGATCCAGATTTTGATTAAATGTATATTCCTAGTTGTTTTTCTGTTTTGTGTTTTGTTGATTTCTGCTCTTATATTCTGATATTAACATAACTACTCCAGCTTTAATTTTTAATTTACGTACAGTAACATTCAATTTTTATCCTGTATATAGTTCTGCAAGTTTTGACAAGTTCATAGGCTTGTAGAACTACTACCAGGACTAGCACAAACGATAGTTTCCTCACTTGAGACACTTCCCTTATGCTTCCCCTTAGTGATCAACCCCACCTCCTAGTGACTGTTGATCAGTTCTCTGTCCCTATAGTTTTGCTTTTCTTGAATGTCACATAAATGAAATCTATGGGATAAACCATTTTTAGTCTGGTTTCTTTCACTAAGCCTAAAGTCTTTGATCAATAGTTCATTCCTTTTTATTGCTGGGAAAGACCCTGTTGAATGTTTATAATTCAGTTTGTTTATTCAGTTGCCCGTTCAAGGACATTCAGAGTATTTCCAGTTTTGGGCCATTATGAATAGCTTCTATAAATATTAATGCCCAGGTTTTTAATGTGATCAAGAGTTTTAATTTCTGAGAGTAATATTTATTAATTTATTTATTCAAAATTTTTATTTAAATTCTAGTTGGTTAACATTTAGTGTGTATTGGTTTCAGGAGTAGAATTTAGTGCTTCATCACTTACATCATAAGAAGTGTTCATCATAAAGTGCCGTCCCTAATACCCATCACCCATTTAGCCCATCCCCCACCCACCTCCCTCCATCAAACTTCAGCTTGTTTTCTATCTTTTAGAAAAGTCTCTTATGGTTTGCTTCCCTCTCTCTCTTTTTTCCCCTTCCCATATGTTCATCTTCTTTGTTTCCTAAATTCCACATATGAGTGAAATCATATAGTATTTGTCTTTCTCTGACTGACTTCTTTAACTAGGATAATATACTCTAGCTCCATCCATATCATTGCAAATGGCAAGATTTCATTTTTTCATGGCTGGTTAATGTTCCATTGCATGTACACACACACACACACACACACACACACACGCCACATTTTGGCTATTGTTGATCATGCTGCTATAAACATCGGCATGCATATGTCCCTTCAAATGTGTATTTCTGTATCCGTTGGGTAAATACCCCATAGTGCAATTATTGGGTAATAGGATTCTTCTACTTTTAACTTTTTGAGGAACCTCCATGCTGTTTTCCAGAGTGGCTGCTGCAGTTTGCATTCCCACCAACAGTGTAAGAAGGTTCTCTTTCCTCTGCATCCTCACCGACATGTGTTGTTTCCTGTGCTATTAATTTTAGCCATTCTGACTGGTGTGAAATGGTATCTCATTGTGGTTTTGATTTGTATTTCCCTGATGAGTGATGTTGACCATCTTTTCATGTGTCTGTTAGCCATCTGGTGTCTTCTTTGGAAAAATGTCTATTTGTGTCTTTTGCCCATTTCTTCTTTCCTCTTCCTTCCTTCCTTCCTTCTCTCCTTCTCTCCCTTTCTTCTTTTCCTTCTTCCTTCCCCTTCATTCTTTTTAAAATACTTATTTATTTGAAAGAGAGAGAGAGAGAGCACATATGCATGAGTTGGGGGAGGGGCAGAGGGACAGAATCTTCAAGCAGACTCCCCACTGAGTGCAGAGCCCAACGCAGGGCTCAATTCATGATCTGAGCTGAAATCAACAGCCAGAAGCGCAACTGACTGAACCACCCAGACTCTCTTTTTCTACCCATTTTTTAACTGGATTATTTATTTTGGGGTGCTTTATTTGATAAGTTCTTCATAGATTTTGGATACCCACCCTTTATCAAATAATATGATTTGTAAATATCTTCTCTTATTCCATAGGCATCCTTTTAGTTTTGTTGATTGTTTTCTTCACTGTGCAGAAGTTTTTTATTTTTATTTTTATTTTTTTAGCTTGATGAAGACTCAGTGGTTCATTTTTGCTTTTGTTTCCCTTATTTCCTGAGATGTGTCTAGTAAGAAGTTGCTATAGCCGAGGTCAATGTTCTCTTATAGGAGTTTGATGTTTTCTTGTCTCACATTTAGGTCTTTTGTCCATTTTGAATTTATTTTTGTGTATGGTGTAACCAAGTGGTCTGGTTTCATTCTTCTGCATGTTGCTGTCCTATTTTCCCAACACCATTTGTTGAAGAGACTCTCTTTTTCCCGTTGTGTATTCTTTCTGTTTTGTTGACGATTCGTTGACCATATAATTATGGGTTCATTTCTGGGTTTTTCTGTTCTGTTTAATGGATCTATGTGTCTTTTTGTGCCAGTACCATACTGTCTTGATGACTACAGCTTTATAATATAGCTGGAAATCTGGAATCATGATATCTCCAGCTTTGCTTTTCTTTTTCAGAATTGCTTTGGCTATTCAGGGTCTTTTGTGGTTCCATACAAATTTTAGGATTGTGAACATCTAGCTCTGTGAAAAATGCTGGTGTTATTTTGATAGAGTTTGCATTAAATGTGTAGATCATTTTGGGTAGTATAGACATTGTAACAATGTTTGTTTTTCTAATCCATGAGCATGGAATATTTTTCCATTTCTTTGTGTCCTCTTCAATTTCTTTCATAAGTGGTCTATAGTTTTCAGAGTATAGATCTTTTGCTTATTTGGTTAGGTGTACTCCTAGGTATCTTACTGTTTCTGCTGAGATTGTAAATGGGATTGATTCCTTCATTTCTTTTTCTGCTGCTTTATTATTCATGTATAAAAATGCAACAGATTTCTCTCTGTTGATTTTCTATCCTACAGTTTTAGGGAATTCCTGTGTCAGTTCTAGCAACTTTTTGTTCAGGTTTTCCTGCATAGAGTATCATGTCATCTGCAAATATTGACAGTTTGACTTCTTCCTTGCCAATTTGGATGTCTTTTATTTCTTTTTGTTGTCTGATTGCTGAGGCTAAGACTTCTAATACTATGTTAAATAGTAATGATGACAGTGGACATTCCTGTCTTCTTCCTGACCATGGAGGAAAATCTCTGTTTTTCCTCATGAGAATCTGAGGGTAATATTTGGAATGAAGTCTGATGCGTGATATTTTAAGTATAAGCTTAACTTTATAGAAATTGCCAAATTTTCTAGAGCAGCCATACCATTTTCCATTACCACTAGCAGTGTATATGACATCTGGTTTCTTCTCTTCATTGCCAGTTCTTGTTTTATCAGTTTAGAAAATTTTATTATAGCCATTCTACAACAAAAAGCCATTCTGCAGTGGTATCTCATTGTGTTTTAACTTGTGTTTTCCTAATGACTAATGATGTTGAATATCATTTTGTGTGTTTGTTTGCTATTTTTGCATTTTCTTTGGTATAATTTCTGTTCAAATTTTTTGCCCTTTGGGGTAAAATTGGGCAAGTTTAGAGAATTGTTTAATATTCTGGATATAAGAACTTTGCTAGGTATGTGATATGCGAGTATTTTCTCCCAGTCTGTAACTTAAATTTTCATTTTTAACAGCATCTTTGCCAGAACAAAAGTTTATAATTTTGATAATGTGCAACTTATCTTTTCCAACATAGTTTATGCTTTATATCTAAGAAATATAGATATTGCCTAATCTAAGCTTCCCCCAATTTTCTTCTGTTTTCTTCTAAAAGTTTTAAAGTCTTACACTTTACATTTAGGCCTATGATCCATTTTGAATTAATTTTTGTATGAAGTTTGAGGTATAGGTTGAGACTAACTTCTTTGTGTATGGAAAAGTTATTAAATTATTAGAAAAGTTATTAAATTAAATTAATTTTACACTGTAGTAAAAAATCAGTTGATCATATTTGTATAGATCTGTATCTAGATTCTCTACTGTTCTATTGATCTATGTGCTTGTCATTTTGCCAATACTACACTATCTTGACTATTGTACTTTTATTAGAAGTCTTGAAATCAGATAGTGTAAATGCTCCAAGTTTGTCTTTTTTCAAAACTGTTTTGGTTATTTGTTCCTTTGATTTCCCAATATTATGATTAGCTTATTGATATCTGTGCAATCGTGCTAAGATTTTGATTAGGATTGTGTTAAGTCCAGAGATCTATATGCAGAGAACTGATATCTTAGCAAAATTGAATCTTCCAGTCCATCAACATGGTATATCTCTCCATTTTTTTAGTTCTTCTTTGATATCTTTCATCAGTGTAATATAGATTGCAGCATGTAAATGTTACACAAATTTTGTTAGACATTTATCTAAATATTTCATGTTTCTCTTTGAGCTATTGCAAATAATAATCCCCCCCCCCACAAATTTTAGGTTCCAATTATTTACTGCCAACATATAAAAATAGTATGATATTTATAAATTAAACTTGGGTCTTGCAATCTTAATGAAGTCATTTATTAGTTTTAAGAGCTTTTTAAATAGATTTTTGGGGATTTTCTGTGTTTACAGTGATGTCACCTGCAAATTGAGACTGTTGTATGCCCCAAACTCTATGCATTTATTTTTTTTAAGATTTTATTTTTTTATTTGAGAAGGAGAGTGTGGTTGCACACATGCACGAGCAAGGTGAGGGTCAGAGGGGGGTGGGAGAGGGACAAGAAGACTCTGCACTGAGCATGGAGCCTGACTTTGGGCTTAACGCCATGACCCCGAGATCATGACCTGAGCCCAAATTACGAGTCAGACACCAGATCAACTGAGCCACCCAGTCACTGCTAGGCATAGTTTTCTTTGAGATTATATTGTTTGGGATTATATTGTTTTTGAGTTTGTAAATTTATAATTTTTAGTACATATGGAAAGTTTTCAGCTATTATTTCTTCACATTTATTTTTCTGTACCAGTGTCTTTCTTACCTCTTTTTAAGACTCCAGTGACACAAATGCTAGACCTTTGATACTGTGCATATTTCCCTGAGTCTTAGTTGATTTATTTTCAATCATTTTTCTCTCTGGTATTCTAACTGGATAATTTCTGTTGATCTGTCTTCAAGTTCACTGACCTTTCTCTGTCATCTCCATTTTGTTATTGAGCCTCTTTTGGTATATGTGTACATGCCCCCATGAAAGAGTGAAACCAGACCTGAATCTCAGCAATGAGGAAACCCATTTGTGGATATTTCTGGTACCTGTCTCTTGCCACTCTTTGATGACAAGAACATCCTTGTCAAATGACCACAGGATGAAGGGAAGCTCAGCATTTTGAAAGCTAGTTAAACACAAACACACACATAGCTAGTGGGTAGCCTGATGTATGAGCCCACACTCTGAGTTGGCTCCTCTGCTCTAGGCACTGTGTGGGCTGAACTCAGACACTAATTGCCCCTGTACCTTCCCTCACATTCCCTTTCACTCCATCCAAACCACTGGTGTGAATTCCTGTGGAAAGAGTGGGCAGTATGTATCCTTACCATCTCTGGCCTGAAAACAATCTGCCAGAAGTTGTCTAATCTCTCTTCCATGTAACTGCTCCTTAAGAGAAGGTATAGCTGATTGTACCAGAGTTCTGTTTAATCATCTGGATCACTTTTACAAGTCACAGAAAGAATTTTTAGCTGTTTGGTGGGGAGACATGAACAAAAGTCTCATTCGAAGAATTTGTCTTCTTATCTGGGAAGGCTGAAATCTGCCATACAGTTGTAGTTTCCATGATAATCATGGTCTTTCCTATAGGACCAGAATTATCTCCTTAGAAGCTATCACTGTGGATTTGCCCAACCAAATTCATTCTCTACCTTCGGGGTGGTTGGGTATAAGAGAGGTAGAGGAGGGAGTTAATATTGTTGATCATTTATCAAGTGTTGGGCAATGTTCTTCACAGTTTTTCCACATTCATTTATATAATTACATATCTGATTTTACACATTTCATTCTCTGAACAAATTTGCCAAACAAACACAGTATCATCTATGTTTTATAAATAGGGAGGTACAAAGATAGTAAAGTAACTTTCCACAGGTCAGTAAGTGGCACAGCTGGGATCCAAATGTGCCTGGCTCTACATATGACCTTTCCTCTCTATGCAGCTTTTAGATTAATTAGGTGGTATTTGGGAGGAATGTGAACCTCAGGGAAATACATTCAATGTATCTAAAATGATCTGACAAAGGATGTGACCCTGGGTCTAAGCCAGTTTGCAAAGATGGTCAGAGTACATGCCCATTCAAGAAAAGTCTGGTAATCAGATAATCGGACATTGCTTGATAAAAACCACTCAGGTGCATGCAATTAAGTGAGGCTGTGATAGCAGTTTGAGCAAAAATGAGCGGAAACAGCTCCAGTCCGTCCACGCCCATGGGGCTCTTCAGCTGGCTCAGTGATCGTTACATCTGTACAACCCATTCAAATATTCTAAGTGTTGACTATTTCTAAACACCTGGCTCTTTTTTTTCAGGTTAGTTGCATTCCTCCTAGCGGCCCTGAGATGTAGGTTTTCTTGCGTCAGTGCACAGCTAATCAGCAACGGGGCTAGGATTCACACCTAAGTTTATGACCAGTCTTCAGTCACTTCCCCTCTACTGTATTACCTGTGAATTGTGCTTTTAAAAAAATATCAGTGATGGCTCCTTGCTGAAACGATCTAAGAGACCACGAGGCTGCAAAATTGATGAGAGTCAGTTTGAATCTCATAGGGAGATTTTCACATCTCAAATATATTAAAAAATGGAATTGTTGGCGCTGTAAAACAGATGCCCCTAGATGCGCTATGGAAAATTGGTCCCATGAGTTGCTGTTTGGGGGGAAACCAAAAGTTCCATGGTGAGTGAATAAGCTTATGAGTAACTGACTTAAACAAAGCTAAATGAACTTTACTGCAGGACTTTTCAGAGACTTTGTTATGCTAATATACAACTGGAGAAGAGAAATGGTATACAGTTTTTCTCAAATTTATTTGGCCTTGGACCTCCTTTGGGAGGGAGGTATCCATGCATGACCATTGGGATACACCCCTCAGACTTTCTCATCTTTCTGTGTGACTCTAATCGGTGTATTGACCTAAGGGGAAGTCCTGTCAGCATGTGAAATGTTCTGAATATTGCCCTTAACCCTTTGTTTCCTTGTGTAGCAGAGTCCAGGGCAGCTGTCTGCCCAGGAGCAGCAGGCTGAAGTCCTCTGATTTCCCTAGGTTAGCCAGCCAGTTACCTACTGGGTAAACAGGTAAGCCCTGGTGGACCTACTGGGAAATGTCTAAATATGGAGAGCCATTCTTGAAGCAAGGTGGATTTAGATATTTAGCGGATAGCATAGAACCCTGGAGGTTGCAGGGGAAAAGGACAAGAAGTGTGTGTGTGTGTGTGTGTGTGTGTGTGTGTGTCTAGAGAAGGAAGACTCCAGAAAAGAGACTAGGAAATTTTAAAACAGTGAATTTTATTTCCCTCAAAAATGCCCAGAGGTTCACCGGCTTCCTTTCTTTACTCGAAGTGTGTGTCAGGGAGCAGCACTAGCCTGACCCGGAAGCTAGAAATGTAACATCTCAGACCTTCCCTCAGAAAAGCTGAATCAGACTCTGCATTTTAACTAAGCACCCCCACAGAATGCGCATGCGCATTATAGTTTGAGAAGCCCTGCTTTTGGTCACACAAACATGCCTCCTTCCCCATCAGCTCCTATGTTCCAAACCAAATAAGTTGGTTTAGTTTGAGTAAGTGTGCTCAGGGGAGGTCATGTCATACTGAGCTTTAGGATGGCCTTGGGATCCTACCTGTGGAGTAAGAGGGAACTAACCAGCTGAGGACACTGGGGTGACACTGATTCACAGGTTTGAATGGGTGACTTCACAGGAGACGGAACTTAAAGACACATTAGGTCAGTGAGGCATCCACTGCAGGTTTTATTTTATTTATTCTACTGGTTGAGCTTATTCTGGGTTTTACTTAAGACTTGGCTTATTGGGGTTGGACATCAAAATGAACTAGGAGTCAATGACCAGCTGCACGCTTTTGTTCTGTCACCAATGGAGCGGGGCTGATAAGCTCTTTACTGTGGTGTTGCGAAAGGGATGAGGTAACACGGGTAGTTCTGTGAGAAGAGCTTGTTAAAGGCTGTGTGAGTTCATTGACCAGTTTGACTCCTGGGTTCAAACTGATGCTGTAGGAGGAAGGCTGAGCAGAACCCTGGGCTGAGACATTACTGGTGACATCTTGGTTCTAAAGATATTTGTGGAAAATTACCTATAGTAATTAGTTTGATTAGGAGAGTCTGTTTAAATTACTATGTTTTTTAGAGCATTAATTCTGGTAGGAGACCATTTAATTCCAGCTTGACTAGTTGCCAGATGAATAATCTTGGTTAAGTTATGAAACCTCATGAAGCCTTAGTTCCATTGCCTATGGAATAGGGACAATAGTAGTACCTTTCCCCATGGTGGTAGTTGAGATTACATGAGATAACACATGCAAAGGGTGAGCTTGGTGCTTGGACCAGAGTCGTTTCTCCATAAAAGTTTATCTATTTCTAAAGCAACAGACAAGAGTGGCTGGCTCCCGTCTTCCTCCTGTGGGAGGCTCAGGGTCCTTGCAGTTTGCCAATAAAGGACTGGAAGTGTGGGGTGGCATCTTGCTTCCTCTGTCCTGTCATGAAATTATTTTCTTGGGCTATGTTATCCACTGACAACATTTCTGCCAAGTCCCTTTCTCATCCTAACTTTCAGGCGGTGGGTACAAACCCTAACCAAGCTTGATCAAGTGTTTATTGTGTGCCTACAACATGCTCACCACTGAGACACTGTGCAGGACACACACACGTGCGCACGTACACACAGTATTAAGATATGTTCTTAATGCAGATGTTCACATGGGAGGATAAATCATATTCATGAGAAATTGGAGAAATTATTTTCAATAACAACCATTTCTACAGTTGCGTGATGGAGTAATCTGTGAACAAACCAGATGAAATCCCTGCTAATAGTTTACCAAGGGCAGTGGGTAGGAAGCACCCTGCCCTGGCAGAGCACCTAGGCATTTTTTTCTAAGTTGGTGGAGCATGGCTAGAATAAAAGCACACTGACTTTTTGTAGGTGTAAGTATTGTTTTTAAATTCCCAAAAGACAATGCATTTCCTTATTGCCTTCTGCTGGGGTGAGACGCTCCCATCCCTCGGCTCTTGGTTCTCCACTGCTGTCATGCTGCCCTAGTGGGAAGAGAAAGACAATGGCATATAGTATAAAGTCATTCAGTAAGATGAAAAAAAAAATAAACATAAGGTAAGGGAGTAGGAAGAGGGGTGGGGGAAGACTATTATTTTAGATTAGATGGTCAGGAAAACAATTTTTTAATATACGAATTTATATATGTAACATACTTAATGGCCATATGTAGTGTAACAAAGCAGTAATTTGTATTTATTAAGTACCAACTCTATACCAAGCACTGTGTTGAGTTGAGCTCACTGTGCAATAGAACTTTGGAGAAGGTACAGTTGGTGTGTGAAGGCACCGGGGGAGTCATCAAAGAAAACTCAGGATTGGACTGTTGAATTGTGAATAGTCCCTGCTGGGTATTCACACGAAGCCCATGTCTTAATACTGTTATGTCCTACATAGTACCTAGTATAGTCGTGAGCATATGGTAGGCACTCAACGACAACTTGGTCAAGTCTGAGTGCTATCTGAAAGAAATATTGGCTGCTTTGGGCACAGCAAGCAGCTGTCATGGATATACATATATCTTAACCAGCTGGGAACAAGAGTCTATATGGCATTCCCTCCTTTGGTTGCATGGCATTCAACCCAGGAGACCATATTTATCCATTTATCCTCCCAAACACAGTAACAAGTTCTATATCTGAGAGAGAGTTTAGAAGGCAAACTATTCATTTTTTATCTGTAGCTAAGAATCTCTTGATTATTACAACTATTTCCTATGGAAGGAGAGACAGAGATGGCCACTCAAGGAGTGACCCATGGTTCTCTTACTTTCCAGGTCCACTTCATGGAAATCCCTTTGGCATAATAGACAAATTCAGAGCATGAAGACCAAAAACAGTCTAATATGCATGACTGGGATTCCTGATGTAATTGTGAGTAATGAGGAGATTACCTGTTCATAAATAGTCCCAAATAAGAGTGTCTTCCATAAAATTAATTGCCTTTATTTTTTAACAATTTGCTCAGTTTCAAAGGTAGCTATCATTAATTCTTCCTTCAAATTCCCTGAAAAGAACTGCAGAATTTCTTTCATAACTGTAAAATGCATTGAGCATATAATTCAATGAAATAAAGGAGTAGCTGTGGTGAGTTTTAGAACGAACAGTAAACTGCAAGGAAAGCATTAAAAATTTCAAGATCTTGGGGTGCCTGGGTGGTTCAGTCAGTTAAGCATCTGACTCTTGATTTTTGGCTCAGGTCATGATCTCAGGGTCCTGGAATCAAGCTCCTTATTGGGTTCTGTGCTTAGCAGGAAGTCTGCTTGAGGATTTCTCTCCCTCTTCCTCTGCCCCTCCCCCACTCGCACGCATGCATGCACACACACACACACACACACACACACTCTCTCTCTCTCTCTAAAATAAATAAGTCTTTAAAAAATTTTTCAAAATCATCACTTTGAAACCATAACACATGTTGCTGTCACTCAACTAAGGGACCTTTGATTTTCCATGCATGCATTCCTATATACAATAGGCCATGCCATATTTCTTGAGTGAGTTGATAAATTACTTGTGATTTTTAGATTTTATTATTACTGAATTCCAGTGGTACCACTAATGTAAATGTAAACAACTGCCTAGAATCTTGAATGTGGAATTGCGATATCACAGAGTCAATCACAAAATTTAATTTGTAGCTCTACAGAAGTGACATGTGCAGAATTTAAGAAGTCAAATGGTACTGTGTGTGTATGATTTATAATAAAAACCAGCAATTCTCTTCTTCTCCATGATCATCACTTTGCCTCTCCCAGAGGCAGATACTTTCCAATGCTTTTAGATATTTCTACCACTTTGTATCTAAATGCTGTTTTATATTGCTCTTCTTACTTTATATATTTTAAGAACTTAATATCATCTTCAGGGGAGATTTAACTTCTTATACCACATCTGACACCCATTTCTAGCACCAACCTCCCAATATCATAAAGTTCTATAAAAATTTTTGATTGGGCCAATATCCCGGGCTTACGTTATTATCACTATGTCTTCACATATCATTTATTATGATTATATTAATTCTTCCCACAAATTCTCTGAAGGGAACTGCAAAATATCTTTTAGCATTCAAACACCTCAGTTACTTTTCTTCTTAAAGAAATTTCTCAGATGATCTTTGTCATTATTGACTTTTTTGTTCTATCAATTTGTACTACCTATTTTGTTCTACCAATTGAGAGAAGGATGTGAAAATCTCCAATTATGATTGGACAATTATTTATTTCTCCTTTTAATTCTGTCAATTCTGATTCATGTATTTTGAAGTTCTGTTATTGGATATGTAAACAATCATAATTGCTATTTCTTCTTAATGAAAGGACTGTTATTATTTTATTATTATGGAATGAGCCTCTTTATTTTTAGTAATAATCTTTATTTTGAAGTCTATTTTACTTATTCATGGAATCACTTCTGCCTTCTCATACCTTTTTTTCCCATTTGTTTTCAACTTATCTGAGTCTTAAAATTTAGAGTGTTTCTTGCAGATAACATACAGTTGGTCTTGCTTTAAAAAAAAAAAAAAAATCCGTGCTTACAATCTCTGCCTTTTATTGGAGTTTTAGTTCATTAACACTTAATGTAATCACTGTTAATGTATTTAATTGTGCCATTTTATTATTTGTCATCTTTTTATCTTTCTTCTTTGTAACTCCTTTTTACTTTATTTTGTATTACTTGAATAATTTTAGATCCATTTTACTTATTGACCTTAGCTATACCTCTTTGCATCATTTAACTTTTCACAGTCTACTTGGAGTTAATGAATTAATACTGTATCACTTTATGTAAAATGTAGAAACCTTCAACTATGTAATTTTATTTTATCCCCCACTGCCTTCCTCTGGGCTGTAGTTGTCATAAGTATTACTCCTTCATATATTATAAGTGCTACAAGATAATGCCACAATTTTTGCTTTGAACAGTCCTGTGTAATTTAAATAAATTAAGAAAAATAATGAAGTTGCATCAGATACATACAATTCTTTACTCTTTACATTTCTTCCTAAAGTTTCAAGTTCCATCTGATATAATTTCCTCTAGCCTAAATAATGTCTTTAACATTTCTTATTATACATGTCTGTTTATGGTTTCACTTAAAATTTTTTTTAATCTGATAGTATCTTTATTTTGCTTTTATTCTTGGAAGATATATTCATCAGATATGAAATTCTAGATTGTCAGCTTTGATTTTCACTAGCACTTTAAAGATATTGTTGCACTGTCTTCTTACTTCTGGAGATTTTGATAAGTCATTTGTCATGTGAACCACTATCACCCTACATATAATATGTTGTTTTTCTTTGGGTACTGTTGAAAATTTCTCTCTTTCTCTCTCTCTCTCTCTCTCTCTCTTTTTTTTTTTAACTGATTTGACTCTGATGACCTAGGTATGGTTTGCTCTATATTTATCTTAGGATTTGCTGAGTTCTAGAACCTATAAATTTGTCTTTTACTAAATTTGGGAAGGTTTTGTCATTATATCTTTAATTATTTTTCTGTTATATCCTCTCATGGTTCACAAATCTCTCTTTCTCTCCCTCTTTCAAGATTCATTTTTCCTTCTCTATTCTTTAGACTGGATTATACCTACTGATTTGTCTTCAAGTTCTTCTGTTACGCCACTGAGTGATTTTTAAATTTTCTGTTTTTATTTTCATTTCTAGTTTCATTCAGTTCTAGAATTTCCATTTAGTTCTTTTTTAGTTTCTATTTTTTGCTGAGATTTTGTATTTTTTATTCTTTACAAACACATTGTCCTCTACTTTATTAGGCTTAGTTACAACAGCTATTTTTATAATAGCTGCTGCTAAAATATGGATTTATCTACTAATCCAATATCTGGATCTACTAATCCAATATCTGGATCATTTCTGGGTTGGTGTCCACTAACTGTTCTTTTCCTCAAGGCTAGGCTACATTTTCCTGCTTCTCCATTTGTTGAGTAATCTTAACTGTATTGTAGACATTTTGAATATCTGTTTTTTTTTTTTTTAATTTCCTCTGTAAAGTATATATATACTTCTGTTTTACCAGGCAGTTACTTTCCTTAAACTCAAATGATAAACTCTGTCTCTTGGGAAGTAACTTAAATTTTAGTTCAGTTTTGTTTGTTTTTCATTTTGCCCTTTTGATTTTTTTTTTTTTTTTTTTTTTTTTTTTTTTGGTGGTTGGACTATGTACAGTCAGCCCAATACATTGATGGCTCAGGAGTCAGACAGACTCCTGGCCAGAGTTTTTACACAGAATCTATAGGGTTCCCCTCTCTGCATCTCTTTTCCCAAGATTCCCCTCTCACTTTAAGAGGCTGTTTGTCCCAAACTCTGTTCTCTGGTTCTTTAGATCAGAAAATTAGTGTGTTTCTATTGGAGTTTTAGCTGGTCTGTGGTTCTGCCTTCAACTGGCCCTGAGGCTAAAAGCTATAAACACGTAACTCTCCTTAGCTATTACCTTCAGCTAAGTTTCAGTGTCCCCCCCCAGAATCCTCTTGCTATTGTCCACCTTCCAGTATTTTTAGGCAGATGTTTTTTTAAATTTTCCAGAGTTCATAGTATGAAAAGGTCAAACTGGTAGGAGCTTACTAGTGATATCAGAAGCAGAAGAGCTCTTTGTGGATTTGTTTTTGTTTTTGCCTTTGTTTTATTTGCATCCCTTCTATATCTAGCTGCTTGTTCTTTGTCTTTAACCTTAAAGGTTTCTGGAAATGTCTGATCCTTCATCTTTTGTTCCTGTTTAAGATATTCTGCGTGCAAGCCATTATTCTCAAAGGCTGTAGAGTGAGTAAGCCGGGATTGGCCATTTTGAGCAGTAACTTCAAAATCTTATTTTTTCCTTTGAGGACATTCAATTTTTCTGGGGAACGATCTTCCAATTTCTTACTGCAGGAAATCCGCTTAGATGCCTGCAAAGTTAAGTTGAGGAAGGGTCTCAGGGTTCAGCATTTAGACTTTCATTGAATCCTTCCATTTTTAGCTCAGTAGCTTTACAGTCACCCTGGAATCTGTTTCTCCAAGGAGTAAACTCTTTCAACTTCCCTTGGGCTGAGGAAGGTAGTTGTTGAGCTGTACAGGTTGGGGAAGCTAATCTAAGGGTCCAACTGTTCCTTAAGCAAACTTTCAACTTTTTGTTTTCAACTCCATCTTCCTCCTGAATTCAGAGATTTCTAGTGACTCCAATGTCTTGGGCTTTTCTGGAGTTATTTTAAAATTGGATAATCTCTTGGAGTGCCTGGGTGGCTCAGTGAGTTAAAGCCTCTGCTTTCAGCCCGGGTCATGATCCCAGGGTCCTGGGATCGAGCCCTGCATCTGTAGGGAGCCTGCTTCCTCCTCTCTCTGCCTGCCTCTCTGCCTACTTGTGATCTTTGTCTGTTGAATGAATAAATGAAATCTTTAAAAAAATAAAAAATAATAAAATTGGATAATCTCTTGTTGACTGTGTCCCTTCTGCCATCTCCAGGCAGTCTTGGTTTTGCTTTTTCTGTTCTGTTAATTCAGTTACCATCTATCCTACTTCTGTCTGCGACAGTGTTATTAAAATACAGTCTGTTGTGCTCTCTGCACATGTACTCTATGTCCTTTTGAGTTTACTCCTCTTTATTCCTTTAGTTTCATTTTTGGTGTTGTTTTTGTAGGAAGGTGGCATTGCTGGAGGAAGGTTTTCTCTTCCTTTATTCAGAAAGAGTGAATAAATTATAAAGGATCAGTTTGAGGAGAAAACCACTTTTCTAGTAAACAAATAAAAATAGACTTTTCATTGTATGAGGTTAAAATCTTAAATCAACCAAGAAAAACATGATAGCTTACTCTCTAGCAGGAGAATCAAGTGGACAGTGGTGGTACTTATGAATGCCTTATTCTACATGGAGTTTCTGAGCCATAAGGAACTTGCAGGTTTTGGGGGACAGAAAATTTCACACTCTTTTTTAGTGGTGGTACTCATTTTTTTCTTAAAGAGATTGTACTTGCACCTCAATATATAAAACAGGAAAAGTTATGAATTTTTTTCCCTCAGACATTTAAGTTTTTTCTTTTGTAAAACCACTGAGCTCATTCCAAGAGCTTTGGGATTTCCCCGTGTACAGATGGAAAACCATTGCTTTGGTGATGACATTGTATAGGCCGTTAGCCCAAACAGGGTGCACAACCATCTCTGTGGTGTAAGTGTTTGAAATGTTTAGAAACAACAATACTGTTAATTAAACTATAATAAATAAACTGTATATATATATAAACTATAACTGAGCATGAACTCTGGGGAAGTTATGTTATGGGTTTTATACACAGTATCTCATTTAATTCTCACAAGGATGCTAGGAGGAAGGCATGATGGTTATTCCCATATTGCAGGTGAGTAAACAGAAGCCTGGAGAGACTAAGATCTTGGTCGTGGATACACAGCTAGGCAGTGTTAAAGCTGGGACCCAAACCCAGTTTGGTCTTCCTCAAAACCCATTTACTTAACATGCTACACTAGGCATGATCTGGTGGGCTCTGGGCCCCACAGGGTACTGTGCGCATAGTACTCGGGCTCTCTTCCATTTGTGACAGAGCTATAATGACAGAACAGGTCACAACAAAAAGCAATGTATGTCTCTAATCCTCAGGCAGCAGCAGCTCCCCGATACTCCACCCTATTCGGCCTCAGACTCCTGTTCTCCTCCACAGATGCAAGGTGAGTGCACTCTGCAGCCCGCACACCTTGCCAGGTCTTCGGGGATGCTGGGCTGTCAGAAAGAGAGGCCCTTTTCACCTCTGTGTTCCCCCAGGTGCTTGCTGCCCAGCCATGAGACCCGAAGCCGCAGTCGGGAGGCCTCCAGCTACTTCTCTCCACTCTGCAGCTGCTGCGGGGATGCTCCCTGCACACCTGCCGCAGAGTTCCTGTGAAATGAGCAGCTCTGCCCACAGCCTCGGCAGCTCTCGCCACTGCTACCCCAACACCAGTCATCTTCCAACCCCCCCGGACCGATGCATGTCCTCCCATCCGGAGATAAGCCGTCCTTACCATCAGCAGCCTCTGTGCCACAGCCCTGGGTAAAGGGCAACATATTTAGTTATAAAAGACCTCAGAGCAGCCAGCACCCCACGCAGTGCCGGTAAAGCATGAATCATGGAGTTCTCTCCAGGAGATGGCGGTGTTGAGACATATATCAGACACAGGAAGCTCTCCTCCCCACAAACCACCCTCCAGCTCCGCCCCCTCGGCTTTAGACCATCTTTCAACTAAAACCCCGCTAAACCCAAAGTCCTTATTCAATGGAAAGTTAAAATGTCAGAAATGTATGGGGGCATTCCGAGCAAGGGAAAAAGCACTGTTTGCATTTGCGGACTCAGCTAGAATACGCAAGTGATTTGTGAATGAGCTCTCAGAAAAATACCTGTTGATTAAGCATTAACTTAATATTTTTTCTTCCCCCTCTTTTCCTTCTTCTTCTCCTTCTCTCTTCCATTCCTCCTGAATCTAAAGAATGGCAGAAAGAGTAAAGGTCTTCAAAAATTGTGGCAAAATTCCATGTGAAAAAAATTTCAGGTGTAAAATGTATACATATTTTATATACTTCTATTTTATATATGTATATTCTATAGTTTAAGTTCCTGTCTTTGTCTCAATGAGTCCTCTGCCTTTGGAAATAGTCAGTTTATTTTTCAAGCAGGTGAATCTCAGATCTACTGGCTATTGGAAAGCGATGTTTCAGACTAGGAGGGCTCATGGGATAGGAGCTTGTCTGGTGCACTCATGTACAACCTAGTGGTCCTGGGGACGAGTGGGCCCCAAGGAGTCTTAACCAATTACAGCTAGTCTTAAGAAGGCCTAGAGCAGACACCTGGGAAACGGAATCTGATTTCATGTAATATGGAGAGCAAAAACTCCTAACTTTCATCCTGGGTTCTTGATTCTAGAGCCTCATTGCCACCAACCAAGAAGAGAAAATGCACACAGGCGCTGGAGGACTCCGGGGACTGTCACGTGTGGGCCCACCACTCCAGACCAAGTGAGCCAACCCGGGGCTGGTCACTGCTTTCACCATTAAGTCAGGGATTTTTTAATTTTAATTTTTATTTTTTTTACCAGCCTTGTAGTAACCCTGCAAAATTATTGTCTCTTTCACAGAAGGGTAAGGGTCAGCCCTGGGAGTTTCTTCCTTTCCTCTTGACACAAAGTTTCATGCACTCTTAGGTGGGGTCATGCAGGTGCTCCTAGGGAGAGACACCATTAGCGCTCGCTCGCTCTCTCTCTCTCTCTCGCTGGTGGAGAGGAAATGCAAATGTCCTTTTGATTTTAGGGGCAATATGTCTCAGAGGACATAAGCTCCAGGCTGATGGGAGCTTGCAACGTGGCAGTACGTTCAAGAGCCGACTGCTGTTTAGGCGCTTGTAGTCCTTCTCGACTTCAGTGCGCACACAGATAAAATAGGGGCCTGGGTAAAATGCAGGATCTGATTCAGTACTCCTGAGATGAGGCCCGAGGGTCTGCGCCCCTAACAAGCTCCCAGGGCTAACGGGGCTGCTGGCTCATGGAAGCAGACTTTGGAGGATTTCTCCAGGGGAGCAGAAAGGTAGAGAGTTGATGTACTCTACTAGCGCTTGCTTCAAGTTAGGGGGTTCCAGGTAGATCTTTGAGATTTTGTGAGGTCATTTCAGAAGTCTTTCAGCAGAATCCTACGATGCCCAAGTGGCCAGACTACCTTATTTTTAGTGTTACGTAACAGGTGACACATCATGTTTTGAACTTACAGACCTCTTCAAGTTGTAAACAAATTGGAGTTTAAAAGTCTGCAGCCTGGAACTTCCAGAATGAATGCTATGGCACTTAATAGGCAAAAGGATGAGACTCCAAACCTCCTCTATTAGCTGCCGTAAATAATAAGACGTGGGCAGTATGAATAGCAGCCCAGACTCAGGGTACATCACTTTTACTACCCTGAATCAGCTTGGCCGGATGTTCAGGATTTCTGTTTGGGGGCTCCCCTTCCTACTATTGTCCCCAAACGCCAGGGCTTTCCACTGCCCTGGAAGGTGATGCAGGTGGCTTCCTCACCTGCTTGAGTTGCTGCCTTTTTTTTTCCTGGCCATGTGATTAGAACTGGTCCTCTGCTTGCCTGTGGAGCCAGCTGGTCCTTTCAGGGATGTCTGGCCTCAGCTTCAGCATGGCTGGAGGGTCCTCCAGCCAAGGCTCACACGTGGCTGCCCCTTGGCCATGGGGTGGCAGAACCATACTGGGCATCCAGCATGAACCAAACCTCTCACTGCCTCCTTTTCTTTCACATGGACTCACCCTGGCCAACAGTTGCTTGGTTTCTCTTATTCAGCCCTTGAAACAGAAAATGTTAACTAAAGTCTCCTTTCTGGATAATATAGAGCTCACCAGCCAGCTTCCTTATGCGAGTGTACTCTGATTTCTTCAAGAATCCTTACATCTAGCCTGCAGCTTCTATGTGATTCTCAAACACAAAAGGCGGAGTAAATTTCTAGCCAGACGAGGGGACCATCTGTTCGCTCTCCCACAGATGCACCAGCCCACTGGGAGAACTGGGCAAGCCACCCAAACCTTCCAAGCGTTTCCTCGTCAGACCAGATTGCTATTCAAACCCTCCTGGCCATTTCGGGGTTAAGCTCTATCCTGTGGTGATTTTCTGCTGCCCGTCTCTGGAGAGGACATTGATTTTTCACCATTTCCAGAGAAAATCATGAAAGAGTAACTGACATGTCCAGCAGATAGGAAATCTTGAATCCCTTGTTTAAGTCCTATTCGAATGAAGGTCACTGAAAAGCTGACTAAAGATAATTGACTCCGGACAATCGTTCCAGAATGTAAATGAACATTTTCCCAGGGCCGGGCGGGGGGTGGTGAGGCAAAAATCCAAATGCTATGTTTTCATTACAGTTTATATTTTCAGCAGAAGTTTTCTAGTAGAGAATTCATATTTGATGTGGCAGAGGCCAAGGGTTTTTACAAAGGTCCTGGGGAAATGGCACATGGGAGGAAGAAGGAGGAGCCTAAGCTGGTAGTCTTACTGGGCAAGTATTTTGATAGGAGGACATGTTCTAAGTCCATCAGGAAGGCTTTTCTGTGACCTTCTCCCAAGCAGTTCACTTTGTCCGAGGGTTCTAAGATTCCCATTCATAGGCTCACAACGTAGAATCACTGGGTCGCTGGGGACAGATGTAAAATCTTGCTAAGAGAGAAAATAGCTGGTGAGCAAGCTCCTGCTAGCTGTTTCCAGCCCCGTGTGGTCTAGACCCCGGATACGAGAGGATCCCCACTTCCATTTCACCTGAATCCCAAATAGAAGATGATTCATGGATTCATATGGCTTGAACCTCAAATATGAAAGAGTTTTTTCAGCCCCAGAGTGGCGGTCTTTGGCCCTCAGGAGAGGTGCCCTGGCTGAGTTCACACTGTAAAGTCAGAAAAATGGTGGGTTTCATCTCAGCAAGTAGGTACTTTCTGAGACTGTTTGGTTTTGTTTTTAAGATATATTTATTTATTTCAGAAAAATTGAGAGTGAGAGAGCGAGCACGGGGCAGTGGGGCAGGTGGGGGAGGGCAGAAAGGGAGGGAGAGGGATAAGAAGAAACCACGCCGAGTGCCTGAATCTCAGGACTCTGAGGTCACCAACTGAGCTGAAACCAAGAGTTAGACGCTTAACTGACTGTCACCCAGGTGCCCTGAGACTGACTTCTCTCGATTATCAAATAAGAATCATAATTTCTACTTCACCCATTTCTAAGATTTTTTTATGTATTTATTTATTTAAAACGATTTTATTTATTTATTTGGCAGAGAGAGAGAGATCACAAGTAGAGAGGCAGGCAGAGAGGGAGGGTGGGGGAAGCAGGCTGCCCGCTGAGCAGAGAGCCCCATATGGGGTTTGATCCCAGGACTCTGAGATCATGACCTGAGCCCAAGGCAGAGGTTTTAAACCACTGAGTCACTCAGGCGCCTCATCTAAGATTTTTTAGAAGTAATGTATAAAAGAATATATTGAAAGGCATTAAAATGCAAGCTATAAGTTTTTCTGACAGGTGGGAACTTGGTCAGTTTGCTGCTTTCACACTTGCATTCCTCTTCTGCTACATGTTCTCAAGACATCCTCAGTGTAGCACGAAAGGAAGAGGAGGGCTTGAACCCTGTCTCTCCCACTTAACAGCTGTGACACTGAGCAAGTTATTTCAGGTGGTCAAACCCCAATTTCTGCATTTGTTAAATGATATTAGGAATCCTGATCTCATAACCTCTCTGTAATCAGTTTGGTTACATGGACTAAAGCACATCCTATGACTCAGTGGTCCCACCGCTGGTAATATGCCTAGCAGAAGTGTGCAAATACACCCACTAAAAGACACACACAAAATTTTCCATAGAAGTTTTACTTTTAATAACCACAAACTGAAAATAACCCAAATGACCGTCCAAGGCAGGATGAATTGTGTTATATTCCTACAGTAATGGAAATAAACAAATGACTCCCATTTGCAACTATAATGAGTGAATCTCATAAACATAATGTTGGGCAAAAGAAGCCAACACATAAGACTACAGATCATATAATTCCACTTCTCTACACTCCTCTATGGTTTTAGATTTCAGTATAGTGATTTGTCTTGGGCAGAAGAAAGTAGTAGCTGGAAGAGGGCACGAGGATAACTTCTAGAGTGCTGGACATGCCCTATTTCTTGGCCCAGTGAGAGTTACCCAGTAGAATTCATTTTATTTAAAAATATCAAATTGTGGGGGCGCCTGGGTGGATCAGTGGGTTAAGCCGCTGCCTTCGGCTCGGGTCATGATCTCAGGGTCCTGGGATCGAGTCCCGATCGGGCTCTCTGCTCAGCAGGGAGCCTGCTTCCCTCTCTCTCTCTGCCTGCCTCTCCATCTACTTGTGATTTCTCTCTGTCAAATAAATACATAAAATCTTTAAAAAATATATCAAATTGTGTACTAGTGCTCTGTACATTTTTCTTTATGTATATTATACTTCAGAAAAGAACGTTTATTGAAAAAAGGCACCCTTACCTTGAAGAGTTGATGAGAAATTATGTCAAGTGTCTTGATACACTTGGGGACAGTGCCTGTGTTACAGAAAGTACACAGGAGGGCACCTGGGTGACTTAGTTTGTTAAGCATCTGCCTTTGGCTCCAGTTATGATCTCAGGGTCCTGGGATTGAGTCCCATATCGGGCTCTCGGCTCAGTGTGGAGTCTGATTCTCCTTCTCTCTCGCTCTCAAATAAATAAATAAATAAAATGTTTTAAAAAATAAAGTACCCAGGAGTAGTAGATATTATTATTAGTGTGACTAGTAATAGGTCCCAATATGGGGTTCAGGCTTGTGCCTCAAATTTCAGCCTGGACCTGTGGTCTCTGGGTCTCATCAGCTGATATCTAGCTCCCAGGGAAGCCATGACTATGTCAGTCCTATTGGAGGGGCTGCTCCATCCCTTTGCTGCTAACATGGGAAAAAGCAGGAAATGCTGTTATCCTTGACCTGGCCACCATGCATGAGTGGGAATGGACCCAGGTTAACTGATAACCACTCAGGTACTTGGTGTTAGTTATTTCACATCAGAGAGAGGTACCATGGAGGCCAAGCACAGAAGTATTCGCCAAAGTTTCTTGGACAAAACCGTGTCCCCTGAGCTGAAACAAGTCATATGATGATCACAGTGCCACCGATATTAACGAAATGCACCATTGTTTAAACTCTTACTGGTGACAGACACTGTGCTAGGCACTTCTCACTCATAGAATCCCTTCACCAACCCTGGGAGGTTTCACACTGTTACTCCCATTTCGTAGATGAAGAAACTGAAGGCCTGAGACCAGAAACTGTTTCCCTAGATTGTAGAGCTGGGACTCAAGCCCAGGCCCATGGATTCCAAACCTCAAGCTCTGGAACTTCCTTTATCCTCTCTCCACAGGAGGACAGAGGAGGGGAAGATGGGTTTCTTCCTTTCTCTGAATTTGGGTATAAGCAGGAGAACCGTGGAAGATGTTTGTTTGTTTTGGAGAAGTTTCTAGGTCTGGTATCTTTTGGAGGAGCGACAGCATGAAGAGCTCCTTACATTGCTCACCTCCTGTATTCTAAACCAGGAAACAGTTTTTCATGATTTTGAGAAATCTTTTCAAAATGTTTGTTTACAAAAACTGAAAAAAATCGTTGTTTTGCTTAGTTGACGTGTAATAGGGATACCCCAAAATAAACACATTTCCTTTGACATTTGAGATCAGAGACAACCCGGAGTAGCTCTGCTATTTATTCATTTGAGGAAGCCCTCAGTAAAAGTATAGAGAAAGGAAGTTAGACTACTAAAGAAAACCCTGCAGTTTCCAAGCTGGGGGCCAAGTGCACGCTCTCCAGGAGCTCCTCTCCTATCTCTGTGTTGTTGCTCTTGGTTTGCACCTGATCTTGGGAACACCCACCATGTACATTTCACTCCTGATGCCAGGTAGGAGTCATCTTGAAGGAGTCAAGAGAAACAGAAAATGTACCAATATCATTTACATAAAAATTATCTGAGGTTGAATCACACGGTTTGGAGGCATACTCAAATTAAGACAATTTGCAAGGATTATGCAAAAATAGTAGCTTGCGCATGTGAAATTGCTGTTATTTTAACATAGAAAAGTAGCAATTTCCTATAGTCAATATTACATACTTAAGGACATTTTCTGCTACTTTATCTTGGCATTAGTTTCTGAAAGTGCTTCCACTTGTACTATGATATTCTCTCTGCTTGTACAATGTTACAAGATGGGCAAGACATCTGTTTTAATTTCTATTTTGCTGTTGAGGAAAGTAAGACACTAAGCGAATAAATAGCTCCTCTGAGTTCAGAAAGCTAGTGCCCTGGGGGACCTGTTACAGATTAGAATGTATTGGTTGCAATAAACTAAAACAAAGAAACAAAGGACAAAACCCCCCCAAGCCCCAAAACATCAAGCTGCCTTAAGCAAAAAAACAAGCAAACAAAAAAACAAAACCGGAGGATTTATTGCCTCCTGTCGCCCAAGAGTTTAGGATTGGATCCCAGAACTCAAATCACGCCATTAGAACTGGGTGACCTCAACTCTGCCTTCTGCCTTCTGCTGTGCGGGCTTCATTCCCAGACAGGCTTTTCTTTCATGTCCCCAAATGGTGCCAGCAGCTCTTCGGGATGGTGTCTCCCAGGTTTAAATCTCCCGGGTTTGAAAGAGGCAGCATCTTTGAACCCGTGTCCCCTGAAGTGCTGAGATTCACTCTGCTTGGGTTGGCTTGGGCCATGAGTCAACCAGGTGCAAATTATTGAGGCAAGAAGTGAATGCTGGGCTTTAAATGAACCAGCCTGGGTCCCCCTGCCCTCCTCTGGCTGGGAGTGAACTTCACTGGAACCACACTGACTGCATGTGGGGAGACACTATGCAGGAGAGAGGGTAGAGGGACACTGAGGGCACAATTCCCAACAAGGCTCCCACCACTTGTCACTTCCCACATGGTCACTCTTCCTCATACATGGCCGGTTCATTAGCTCCATGCAGCTGTCTGTGAGTCTAGGAAGAACAGCCTTGGAGGAAGGATCTAACACACCGATTTCTTTGCAGTGACAAGTAGGAGTTCCAGCAGTGAAGTGCTGTTCTATGACAGTGAGGGACAGAACATGACACCTGTGGACCAGGGTTCTCCTTCTCTGAAGTGGCAGCCATACCAGAGTGTGCCTTGGCACAGTTTATTCACTGGTCATTATGAGAAACTGTAAGTGGCCCCTGGGCACCCTGGTGGTGTACTGAGGGAGGCGATGCTAACTCTCAAGACTAAATCCAAGGATTTGGGCTTTGAAGCCACCCCTAATCAAATAAGATGGGTCCATGAGGAAATGCGTCTTACTCCTTAGGTTTTGCATTCTGACTAATGCAGAGCTAGGACATGAGCTTCTGGCCTTTTGGAATACAGACTGTAATTTTAACTTATTACAACTTAGTCACTAAATGGTGGAGGGAGAGTGAGTCTTTCTCAGACCATAGACCCAGTTCAGACTTCAAGTTGGGAAATGGGGATTTCCCAAATCAGTAACATTTAATCCTGCAGTTATTTTAAAATTCCACAGAATACCATTTTGGGGGCCACATTAAATTGCTAGTTGGTAACATCCCCCCCTCCCCTAATATCTCTGCTGTGAATCTGTATTTGTCAAGCTCATTGTCAACATATACTGCAACAATCCTGTTGGTATTGGTGGTGACTCTGTGTTTAAAGACTGAAATGAAACCATACAAAATATCTTTAAACTGGAAAATTTTTGTCTTAATCTTATGACATAATTTTAAGAAATAAATGTGGACTTACATATTATTGCTCTTTAACATTTTCAGAGCCTTCTCTTTATTCCTTAGCGTGTAATTTATCTACGTAGGTTAAATGTTAATAAAACTATTATTAAAAAATAAAATCTATGTAGATTGAAAATTCCTCTAGAATTTTCAAGATTATAAAGGGCCCCTTGAAAAAATCTGAAAAATGTTAATGGTTAAAGTATAGGACTTTCAAGTAATAAATATAATATGAAATGAGAAATGTTGATCCACAAACTTGAGGGTCTTCTATGGTATTTTCCAAATTCAAATAGAGCTTCTTTAAGGGCAAAACTTATCACTAGCACTTATATGTTGAATGAACTAGAAGGAAGAAATCTTTTCCTTGAAACAAATTCTAAAGACTTAAACAAACTGGGAGTTGGTGTGTTGAATGGGAAGCAGAATGATGCAAATTACTAGTTGCCTCATTGAAATGTCACAACTTTGTGTGTTTGCCAATGTGTACAATTAGAAAAAGAAAGGGAGGGTCCCCAGGTCTTGGTTTTAAGTCGTAGCCTTTATTTGGTTATCTTTTGGGGAGTTGTCCATATCCTATCTTAAATATGAGTACCCAGGTATGAAACTCTTCATCAAGTTTTTGAGGCAACTTCTCCTTCTTACTTGAGTAGATTGTTAAAAATTTATTTGAACAGCCAATCTAAGCTCCACTGAGCTGGAATAAAAGGAGAACACGATGGTATCAGCTTAAAGATAGAGAGGCAGATTTATTTTGAATGTTTAGACATAATTCACTCTTCCTAAGTGCAAGAAAAAGAAAATATTAATCTA
The DNA here is from genome assembly GCF_022355385.1 of Mustela nigripes. Taxonomy (NCBI): domain Eukaryota; kingdom Metazoa; phylum Chordata; class Mammalia; order Carnivora; family Mustelidae; genus Mustela; species Mustela nigripes. The sequence goes on along the minus strand of NC_081562.1, from coordinate 47,167,525 downwards.
CATTAGACCTTAGGTTGTCTTGATTTCATTATTCCTATCATTGAGACAGAAAATCACTTGTGTCTAATTTGTCACAAAAATGTTGTTTCCTTAAATTACCTAAAAGCAATAAAGTTGGGGAATTGAAAAATTTTTTTCTGAGTGATACATAAAACTTGTGTTAAAAGAGCTTTTAAAAAGCCAGTTTAGTTGGCTTTATTTATAACATTGGATATCAAAAACCAAATTGCTATTTTTAGGTAAACAGAGTTCTATAACCAGAAATTGGTGTTTAAGATTCAGAATAATCTTCAACTGCATGATTGTTGTTTGTTGATTCAGTTTCTACTTTTAGCTGTCTTTAAATTTCAGGCTAAAGTTCATATCTGAGTTGTAAACCTTACCTCCTTCCTTCAAGGTTTTTGATAGTGAAACATGGATGATCAATTAAAGTTATTTCCCTTTTTCTCAATTAAGACAGTTCTTATTATCCTCAGCAGTAAAATCTGTACAATTCCATTCATCTAGCCTTTAGATGAGTAAATTAGAAGATTTTTTCTAGAAACACAAGTCAATATGAAGTTTCCACATGGCATAAGACATGTGGTCTTTATCAAATCCTTCATTTGTAGAGGCTTTGACCAATCAGCTACTTGGGAGTAATCAATGACCCAGTGACTTGATCCACTGGGAAGGTGCTTAAATTGCAAAGAACATGAACACTCTTTTCCTGAAGAGATTCATTCATATTCATATTTTCTATCTCTGGAATTAGAGAGAAACTTAGAAACTCAGTGTTGTTCATTATAATGGCAGCCATCCAAATTGAGATCCCAGGAAGCACAGTGCCACACAGCAGTAGAGAGCTAGCACAGCAGTAAGTCCTGCCCTCCTCTGCCTCCTGTCCTGAGGAGGAGCTTCTTTCCTGAGGAAAAGTCCACATTTAGGAATCTTGATGAATTGAAAATCATGTTCCAAATCTTCAACATGCATGGGAAAAGCTCACCAAAAAAGTTTCACCTATATTCTTTTCTCTGCTCAGTAATATTACACATGTGGGGTGTTTTAGTTTTATTTAACATTTAAAGGTCTTTAATTAAACATGAGATACACAAAGCCTTGATATTGAAAATAATTTGGTAGGATAAATAAAGCAAGGATCTGACTAGCCACTTCACCACTTCTGTTCCCAGCAGAAGCAACCAGCATAGCAGGTTTTCAGTGCTATTACCAGATGAGGAGGACAAAAAGGAGATGACCAAACTCTGGCGAAAATGGGTTTTCAGTCAGTATTCTGACTGGCTCTGGTTAATCTGGTTTAAAGCTATTCCTGGTAATTTTGGCCAGCCTGCTTTTTTCTTCTAACCACATGTGGGCTGAATATTCACTCAGGAGAGGGACTGTTTGAGTGAGGTGTTGCTGATGACATTTAGAGCATTTTTTTTTGAAGGAAGAAAAAGATGAATTTTATCCCAGATATTTCACAGGTCTGAGTAATGCAGTGGCTTCTCAACTTCTAGACTACATCTTTCTGATGTATGGTGGAGTCAGATTAGAATTCTAGAAAGCACAAAGGGAAAGAGAGGCTGAGGAGACAATGCTTCCATTTGGCAAGAATTGTGCTCCTTCCTTGTGAGAAGATAAAATGCTGTGAGAGAGCCATCTGTGTTTTGAAACAGCATTTTCACTTCCTCAGCAAAAATCCACAAAATTGATTAAATATAACAAAAGTCACTTTCCACAGTGTATCTTGAAATGTTTATATTATTAATATTGGTGATGGAAGAAAATGTGTAGAAAATGTTTGTTAAATTGGTTTCTTGATTCTTCTTTTCGTAGACCTGATATAGGCTATCGAGTTGTCACAGACAAAGGATTTAATTTTTCACCAGCAGATGAAGCTTTTGTTTGCCAAAAGAAGAACCATTTTCAGATAACCATCCACATCCAAGTTTGGGGAAGTCCAAAATTTGTCAAAACTCAAATGGGCCTCAAGCCAATAGAAATGTTTTACTTGAAAGCTTTTGGGGTTAAGGTAAGTCTTTTATTGAGCTCAATTTAATGAAGCCAGTATCACTAAGTGTTCCGGGTATCTGTTGCTGCATAACCAAGTACCCCCCAAACTTTTAGCAACTTATAATAATGACAATCATCTCTTTGGGTCACAAATGTGCAGGTTGGTTAGTTCACTTCTCTTCAGGAGCCATCCGCTGCGGCAACTCAGCTGGGCCTGGATCCAGTTTCCAAGATGGCTCCTTTATCTGTCTGTCACGTCTGGGCTGACCACTGGCCAGGAGCTCAAATGAGACTGTGGCTGCAAGACCTTGACTCTCCTTCATGCGGACCTTTCTGTGGGATAGGTTGTGCTTCCTCACAGCATGGTGGATACTTTCTAAAAATAAATGTTCCAAGACATAGGAAATGGGAGCTAGCAATTTCTGAAGGCTGAAACTGGCTCAGAAACTGGTAGAGCATCACTTCAAACTACATTTTGATAGTTTTCATGATAAAAATCTGGCACTTCCTTACTAACTGTAATATTTTATTATTTTTGATCCTGGTGCATTTTTATAGGCAGTAGATTCCTAGTTTTTGCCAAATTCTCAATAGGTCTCTGACTTTAAAAAGCCAAGGAGCCATTAATCTTGCCAATGTTCCGTCTTTTTCAGATTACTGAGAGGAGACTGATCACAATAAAGTTAGACAATTCACCTAAGATAAGTAAATGAGACAACTGAGTTTAGAATGCAGATAGGATGACTTCTGGGTGGCCAACAAGACCTCAGATCCAGCATTTAGGGGAAGGAGCATCCATTATCTGCATATATTATTCTGATTATTAACCTGAGCTTAGGCAGCGAGTCTCCCCAAATAGGGCTTGACGCATTGGCACATCAGCAGCTCTTGCTCCAAACTGAGCTCTTAAACCAAACCAAACCAAACCAAAAAACAAAACAAAAGCAAACAAAGATAATAAATAAACAACAACAAAGCATATTTTTCTGATTATGGAAGTAATATGAATCCATTGTGAAAATTTTGGAATGCAATAGAGAACTGTAAAGAAGAGAAAAAATGCATTCCTATTTGGGATCCACCATTTGGTAGTCTGATTTTTTCTGTTATTAAAATTAATCTCATATTGTTAATAGTATATTATGAAAATAACATGATATTATTAAAGACCCTATAAAATATTATTTACAAAGATGACAATTTCTATTGTATAAGTGTACCATATTCCCACATTATTGTAAGTTTTGCTAATTTTCAATCTTAGTAAACGTCCATGTATACCTGTCTTTGCATGAGGATACATTCCAGAAGAATTTATATATCAAGGGCATAAACATTATTAAAACTCTTGGTGTATGTTGCCTACCTGCTTTTCAAGAAAAGACGTTATTATGCTATTATCCTCAAGCCATATAGGACAGGACAGCTCTCACCACACCTTTGCCACTATTCATTCAGAGAAAGAAGAGTTTTGCAGCAAGTACTGAAAAAAATACTGTTTTCTGTATTTTATTTATTTTCATTATTTATTGTTATTTCTTTTTTTTTTAAGATTTTATTTATTTATTTGACAGACAGATCACAGGTAGTCAGAGAGGCAGGAAAAGAGAGAGGAGGAAGCAGGGCTCCATCCCAGGACCCTGGGATCATGACCTGAGCCGAAGGCAGAGGCTTTAACCCACTGAGCCACCCAGGCACTCCTTGTTATTTCTTTTTATTAGAATGTTAGCTGTGCATGGGCTGGGGTTTCTGTTAATTTTGTCCACTGCTCATCTCTCTCACCCCAAGCAATGCCTGGTGCAGAGCAGGTGCTCAGCAAGCATCTACAGAATGAATGAATAAATGAATGGATGGATGCATGTTCCCTTGGAGCTGCCTTGCTCCTGTGTTTTGCTCCTGATGTTTTAATTATCTGTGAGCTCACACCACAGTCACTGCTCACCTGCAGTTTTCTGTTGTCTTGTGTTTTCGTTGTTTAGTTTCACATGTATTTGTTTCTTTTCTCACCCATAGCGTGCTCCTTAAGTTTGAGGTCATTGCCTTATACATTTTTTCAGTGACTGGTTCCTCCTGCCCAGTGCCTGTCATGATGCTTTGGAAAACTTTTTTTTTTTTTTTTAAAGATTTTATTTATTCATTTGACAGACAGAGATCACAAGTAGGCAGAGAGGCAGGCAGAGAGAGAAGAGGAAGCAGGCTCCTTGCTGAGCAGAGAGCCTAATATGGGGCTCAATCCTAGGACCCTGAGATCATGACCTCAGCGGAAGGCAGAGGCTTTAAACTGCTGAGCCATCCAGGTGCCCTGCTTTGGAAAACTTTTAAAGTCCTTGAACATTACTTACTAGTGAATGTTTTTGTTAATAAATTAATTCATGTATTTGGTAACTAATTTCCTTTTTGTTGTTCCCCACAGGTAGAAGCCACCAATCAAATAATCGCTATTGAACAATCCCAAGCAGATAGAAGCAAAAAGATTTTCAATCCTGTTAAGTAAGAATTTCTTTTCTGAATTCCTTTGTGAATGTACTGGGAGAAATATCTGTTGCCTAATTTATTTTAGCAAAAATGAATCCCACCGACCATATGATGTCACCTACAGGTGGAATCTAAAAAACAAAAGAAACAGATAAATAAATACACACACCAAAAAAAGCAGAAATAGTCCTATTAATATAGAGAACAAACTGATGGTTGCCAGAGAGGAGGAGTTGAGGCACTGGTAAAATGGGTGGAGGGGAGTGGGAGGTAGAGACTTCTAGTTATAGAATGAGTAAGGCATGGGGATGAAAGGTACAGCACAGGAAATAAAGTCAGTGGTATTGTAATGGTGCTGTGTGGTGACAGGTGGGAGCTGCACTTGTGATGAGCATAGCCCAAGTATAGAGTTGTTGAATCACTATGTCATGCGCCTGAAACTATTGTAACATTTTACGTCAACTATACTTCAGTAAAAAAGTAAATAAAAAAAATAAAAGAAATCCCATTGTGGATACTACCTTAGTTATATGTTAATATTATAAATACATGCTTATTAACAAGAACAATTATTGAATCACTTGTAAACAAATTCTTATAGAAAGCTCCATTTTAAGTCATCATCATTATTATTATCATTATTATTTAAGATTTTATTTATTTAATTGACAGAGAGATAGAGAGCACAAGTAAGCAGAGTGGCTGGCAAAAGAAGAGAGAGAAGCAGACTCTCTGCTGAGCAGGGATCCCGATGTGGGGCTTGATCCCAGGACCCTGGAATCATGACCTGAGCCGAAGGCAGCCACTTAACCAACTGAGCCATCCAGGCACCCCCATCGTTATTATTTTTTTAAAGATTTATTTATTCATGAGAGAGGAACAGTCGGGGTGGCGAAGGGAGAGGGAGAGAGAATCCCAAGCAGACTCCACAGGCATGGAGCCCGATGCGGGGCTCAATCCCGAGACCCTGAGATCAAACCTAGCTAAAACCAAGAGTCAGACGCTTAGCTGACTATGCCACCCAGGTGCCCCAAGTCATCACTCTTTTTATAACCATTTTTAACCTTCTTGCTAACTACCTGGTTTCCTTGACATAGATTATGGTTAGACCTTTCTTTTAATTTCATGCTGTACTTAAAACTCATTTTTTCTTATTTTTTAAAGCTATGTGGATTGACTGCCCAAGGGGTTCCAAAATAGATGACTGGCATTACCCAAAGCAATATGGCAGTCCAAAGTGAGCGTTCACCCTGTGGAATGACTTGGAGTGGGATTTGCTTTTTGACAGTTTGGCTGGGATGTAGTTGACACATCTCAGTGTTTTGAACTTGAGTCAGTCCCATCTGGGCTGGAAAGAAGGTGATCCCACTGCCTGGAGAGATCAGGCAGGAGCTCAGCCTGATGCTCAAGCGGGAGCCACATGTGCCAACACATCACCGAGAGGCCTGGTGCATCTGGTTCTCCCTCACCAGGCTGGGCTGTCTGGGGTCTTCCTTGGGAGCCAAGCCAGGAGGAGGCAAATATGTGAAGGGGATGCCAAGGAATTCATGAGGAAATTACAGGCATTGCTTGTCAGGACGCAAGTGCTCTAGCAACAATGGCAGAGGCACAAATGAAAAGTCTTCTCTTCCCATTGTGGAATTAAAAGAACGCATACATGGTATGAGGAGCACATGCTCTTATGAGTCAGAAACTCTGGGCTTGAGCTTCTGCTAAATGAGCATATCTCACCTTTCCTGGTTGTTCCCTGGCAGCCATTTCTGACCGTGTTGTGGAGAGTTTATTAAAAATCGGTGCCTGGAGTAAACTGTTCTCCTCAGAGTGATGGGGGTGGGGGGTACTGAACATACCTGAGAATCTCAGAACAAGGTAGAGGTGATCTAGAGTCCATATTCTCTCACAGTGTCTTGGTATTTCTGCTGTTTGTTTTAGAATCGACCTGCCGGCCGACCAGGTCACCAAAGTTACGCTGGGTCGGTTACACTTTAGTGAGACGACAGCGAATAACATGAGGAAGAAGGGAAAACCAAATCCTGACCAGAGGTACTGGCATTCCTGTGTATGCCCCTCCATGGCCGGGGACTCCATCTGACTAGCTGGCGCCCTCTAGAGGCCCCTCTGATACGCTTGGCCGGACCAGCCTACATGCCGGTCTCCGGTCTCCCGTCTCCAGTCTCTGTGGCCCCTTTCTCTCATCTTGGACTCTTCCCATTTATTGCCACATCTCATTTACCCTCAGTCGTCTTCCTTGTCCTTCCTCAGCCCCTACAGTGCCTGCTCCCCTGTCCAGCCCCAAATCTGCCTTAATTCCATCCCTGATTCTCTGGAGTGACCACACGTTTATGCCTCACTGTTGTCCAAAGGCTGAGGACCGTCAGACCACCCTGCTCTAACCTGTGTTCTTGTCACCAGTATAAAGCCTTGAGTCCTGGAGCTCTGTGATCGCTTTTTTTGGTTAAAAAAAAAAATGAACTTGCATTAATAATTTAAGTCTCTGGATCTCCTACTGTGGTCCCAGACTAGCAGAGATGGTGTCCCCTGGACACTTTTTAGAGGTACAATTTCTCAGGCCTCACCAAAGACCTACTGAACCAAAAACTCTGGGGTGGGGCCCAATAATTTGTATTTTAACAAATCCTCCAGGTGACCTAGATGCATATTCAAATTTGGGAATACTGGTTTTAGTACATAAGTATTGGAGTTGGAAAGACTTGAGTTTGAATTTGATACTGCCATATACTAGCTGGGTGACCTCGAGCATGTCACTTCATCCATCCTGTAAAATGGGGACAATGTTTATATCCTGCTCCAGTCGGGTTGTTCTTAGGGTTCTAAGTGAGATACTGTAGATAAATTGCTTAACCAAGCATATTGCACATTTTGAGGACTCAGATGATGGCTAATGATTATAAGGAAAATAACAATTATTTTACTATTAGTGTTTTTTTCAATACGGGGGAAAACTATTATTCTCTGAGGATCAGACATCTGTGGAGTTATAGAAGAAGGAGGCAAGGTTTTTGCATCCAGTTCTTAAAGCCAAAGCTTCTCTCAGAGGGATAGTTTCATTTTGACTTTCAAGAAATGATCTGATCTTAAAAATGCCACATCAGTATTACACAGGAAGAAATAACAGAAGTAACGTTGATGAAAATTGCACTGGGAGCAACTGGAGGGGAGGGTTGAGGTCTTTGAGTAAGGTCTTGAATGGGGGGTAGACAGGGGGCCTGACCAAGAGCAGACGGTGTGGGAAGGAAGGGCCCTGCTGGGACTGGGTGCATAGCTTGGGCGGCTCTGGGCAGAGGGACCTCTTAGGTGGCCGTCTGTTGTGTGTCTGCCTGTGAGCAGTGCTATGCTGTGGGCTTCTGGAACAGCTCACAGATACCCCAGAGTGGGCAGAGGGAGGGCCCACAACAATATTGAGTGAATCAACTGCTTTTTGATTTCACAGGAAGGGCAACTTAGAACAGAATAGAAAGTCTTTAAGCATGCAAAGCTATCTAGGTAAATTCACTTTTAAGCATCGGGTGGTGTTTGATGGCACAAATTCTGTTTCTCTTTCCTGACATGTTATCTGCTGTTTCTGAGGTAGATACTTCATGCTGGTGGTTGGGCTGTATGCTGTGCACGAAGACCAGTTCTACCTACTGTCTGCCCACATCTCTGAACGGATCATTGTAAGGGTAAGCTTCAGTTCCTTCACATTTCTGAGCCCACCTGCTTTTCTCCTCTCAAGGAGAATTTGCATTTTCTTTTCTTTTTTTAAAATTAAAAAAAAATTTTTTTTTGAATTTACTTTTCAGTGGCATGCTCGAAGCGAGCTGTTTCTCAATGGCTCATAGTAAAGGCAGGTTTTATTATTTTCATTTCCATGTAATGGTTCTCAGCCAGAACTTTTGTCCCTCAAAGGTCATATGGCAATGTGTGCCAACATTTTTTGGTTGTCACAGTTAGGGGTGCTACTGGCCTATAGTGGGTCCAGGCCGGAGGTGCTGCTCAGGGCCTTACAATGAACGAGATCCCCCTTCCAAAATGTCAGTAGTGCTGCAGTTGAGAAACTGGCCCTGGCACTGGGCTGACTAATTTACATGTGACACCATTGTATACTGCGTCACGTTTACGTTAGCTTCTTTGCATGCAGAGGGGCTGAGGCTCAAGAGACCAGGAAACTCCTGGTGATCACTGGGTTTGTGAATGACGGGGTTTACTCTGATCCCAAAAGTAGAAAGAAGGCATTTCATACCCCAGTGTGACTGGTGACCCAGGGAACATCTGGGCCCCTGCCTACCACATGGTAACAGTTCAGCACGTCTTGCTGAGTGAATGATTGGTCACAGCTGTGGACAGGAATCTTGGCAGCCACAGAAACAGAAAGCTGTTGGCAGCTGGAGCTGCAGCTGTGTGAGGCCTGGCTGGCCACCGCTGAGAATACCGGGGGTTTAAGGTAACGGGTCACCACAGGCCTGGCAGCCAAGGAAGGGCTGTGTCGTGCCACAGGGAGGACACGTAAAGCCCAACAGGAAAAATCATTGAGTACAGCAACTTCTGTGGCTGTTACTCTTTGGCCTGTGGACCAGATCTGCCTCTTTGGCGAGAGGAGTCTTTCCTTTCTTGGGTTGAGCCATTCTGAAACACAGGGCTCTCTGTGTAATTCTTCTAATCAATTAAAAATAGGAAGCCACTTGTAAGTGGAAATCCTTAAATGAGTTTCAGTAGAGGTGACGTAACGATGGAAATGAGGTAAAACACTTGTGTTTGGATGTCCCAGGGCTAGGCTTCGTCCCTGCCATTTTTGTGGGACCTGATCCAATCTGTGGCAAACAGAGTGCCATTCAAGCGAAGGCAGGTGGGGCCCTCTTCCTGGGTCATGGGCCAAGGGCAGTGGTTCTCCACCCACAGCGGGCTGCAGGGCAATCTTGGACATCTCGCCTAATGACCTCTGGGATTGTGTGTTGCCCTAACAAACATGATTTAAAAGTAGAGTCTGGAAGTCTGGGTCACTTATTGCTTCTGGTTTTTCACAGGAAAAACCATTCTTTTCAGAGTTAGCATAGGTTAGATATTACGAAAGTGCAGCTTTGAGCTAGGAAACTCATGCCTGAGTCAGGCAGCCTGCTAGTCACCCGTGTACCTTGAATAATGTACAAGGTGTCTGTTTTCTCCATTTCCTGCTGCCAGTTCTGTTCTCTGGCTGTGGTGAAGCCCACAAGGCAGCAACACGAGAGAGCACTACTGTCTAGTATTCTGTTACCAGAACTCTATTCACTGGTGCCTCCTCCTATCCGAAACGTCATGATCATTTAACTCAAGATCACTTTGAAAAGTTGAGTGTTCCTACAATTCATATTCGGAATGAATACTAAAAAATATTAAATTATACTTAGTATACATTGGGTGTCATGTTATTCACTAAATTTTTATTTTAAAGAAATGATTGCATTCCAGATTTGATTGCAGTCTTCTAGCCATAAGTTTTGGTTAAAGAGAATGCCCTAGTCTAGAAGTATGCTGGTCATTCAGGGGTCACTCTAGCAACAACGAGAAGAGGGAGAATGGTAATGCAGTCAACCATTCTACCCCTCCCCCAAACTAGAAATATCTCTTTGATTCTATTTCGTTCTAACCCCAAATGCAGAAGTGAAAATGAATGCAGTTTTGAATCTATTTAATTAACGTTTAAACCAACCAAGAGAAAAAAAAACGAGCTTCAGATATGGTGATGTTGTTTGAATCGGGGAGTTTTTGAAACATTCACATGACACATTTCCTGCCCCTAAGATTCTATAGGTATATGCCTTGGACGTATATCTATGGTCAGACAGAGGGCAGACCAGCTCACATTCTCCCAAAAAGTCAGATGTGTCCTCTTGGGCCATAGCCTGGGTCTGTTAGTTTGAGCTCCAGAATAAAGGGAGAAAAATTTGACAACTGAACAATGTTATAAGAGCAGACTGCGTTATACAGAGAATGGCAAATTGCACTGAGCAAATGCAGGTTAATTTTGAGGCCTAAGAATCATTCCTCCCAAGAGCTGAGATTAATGTAAGGGCAAATGTAGGAGGTGTGGACTAGATGAGTTTCCAGCTTCCAGAAAGGCTTCAGAGACCAAGCTTGTCAGAATTCTCCTTAGGGAGGGTATGATGGGCAAGACCCAGGAATGGTTCATCTGGGTTGTCAATCAAAACAGCTTTAGAGATAGATTATGGTCCTGTCGTGTAGATTGATCAATTTCATGGAAATTAAGGTTTACTCCAAAGACAGATTTATTTCCCAGGTCTTTTGTTTTGGGGAGCACTCTGCCATGGAGTTCCTTCAGATTCTCCTTGTTAATGACTAGGTTTTCATTCAGCTCCACTTTCCTTCTAAAACACATAATTAAACCTGGTTTGGAGTGCTGTGTTGTACGCAGGAGGGATGATTACTTTTGTCTGCCTTTCAAAGACGCACCGGGGTTTCCTAGTTTTGAAAATGAATACATTATTCCAGTTTCTTTTCCAGAAGAATAAAAACATGCGTGTCCCTAAGAAATGCCCCCTTACTGCCCTGCAAACTGCACTGTCCTAATGAGAAACCAACAAACAAGGACAGAGAAAGCAAAAGAAAGGATACAGCTGCAAGGATGGGGAAGGATGGGCATAGAGCAGAGCCACCCCAGGGCCCGGCTTGCCCTTTTCCACTAACCTCCCTTCCCTCCCCATCCCTGCCCCCCCCCCCCCCCCTGCCACACACATCTGTCTTCTGGAGTTCAGATGAATTTTTTTTTTTTTTACCCAAAGCAATCAGTAGGTGTAGCAATGTCCACTTCACCCCATGGTTTGGATTCAACTTTTGTTAACTCTGAAAGGGGTAACTTGACCAGGAATATATGGGACCAAAAATCCCCCAGTGAGTAAAACAGAGATTCCTGGGTCCTCCCTCCACAGCTTCTGATTCAATATTTTAGATATACATTTCTAACAAGTTTCCAGGAGAGGCTGCTGACCTTCAGACCACACTTGGAGTAGCACTGATAGGGAGAATTTCTAGTCCCATTTTCCACATCCCTTTCAACAGGAACAAAAATTTATTTGCTATAAATTGTCTTCCTCAACTCAAGCTTTCCTAGTATGCTCTTTGCTGCTTTAGAAGCCCAACAACAGTGAAGCAAAGAAATTCCAGCTTTCCATTCCAAACTTAGAACGGCCTCGAGTTTACTATATTCATTGCTGTTTCGTTTTCCAAGCACCTGCAGAGGGCGCCATTTACACTTTACTCAGCGAATGGAGCTTCCCTCAGAATTCGTGCATCTCTCTAGGTCTTCACAGAATCTTTTAACAGGAGTAGATTCTATCTCAAGAAACCACTTTCTGTGCCCATCCCTAAAAAACAAGTCCTCGTCCATGAAAGTTTTACCGTAAGATGGTAGCAATTCAGTCCCATCTTCAGGCTCCACTTCTGATGGTAGTTCTCTTCCTATTTCCACCACATCTGCAGTTTCCTCCCTCTGCTATAGCCTTGAACCTCTCGAAGTCCTCTATGAGGGTTGGAATCAACTTCTTCCAAACTCCTATTAGTGTGGATTTTCCCACCTTTTCCATGAATCAGGAATGTCCTTAATGACATCTAGAATGCTAAATCCTTTACAGGTTTTCAGCTTAATTTGCCCAGATCCATCAGAGAAATCACTGTCGATGGCAGCTATAGCCTTATGAAACGTATTTCTTAAATAATAAGACTTGAAAGTCAAAATGACTCCTTGATCCACAGGTCATAGAATAGATGTTGTGTGAACAGACATGAAAGCAACATTAATCTCATTGTACATCTCCATCAGAGCTCTTGGGTGACCGGGTGTATTATCAATGAGCAGTTTTATATATGAGTGTGTGAGTATAAATTTTTTTTAAGATGCAGGAGACTTTTTTTTTTTTAAAAGATTTTATTTATTTATTTGACAGAGAGAGATCACAAGTAGGCAGAGAGAGAGAGAGAGGAGGAAGCAGGCTCCCTGCTGAGCAGAGAGCCCGATGCGGGACTCGATCCCAGGACCCTGAGATCATGACCCGAGCCGAAGGCAGCGGCTTAACCCACTGAGCCACCCAGGCGCCCTGAAGGAGACTTTTTTATTTTAAAGATTTATTTGAGGGACACCTGGGTGGCTTAGTTGGTTAAGCGTCTGCCTTCAGCTCAAGTCATGATCCCAGGGTCCTGGGTTCAAGTCCCTCATTGGGCTCCTTGCTCAGTGGAGAACCTGCTTCTGCCTCTACTGGCCACTCCTCCTGTTCATGCTCTCTCTTTCTCTCTGTCGCTCCCTCTCTCTCTCTCTCTGACAAATAAATCTGTAGTTTAAAAATATATATATTTATTTGAGAGAAAGAAAGAGAGTGCAGGGGGAAGGAGGGGTGGAGGGAAAGGGACAGATAGAATCTCAAGCAGATTCCCTGCTGAGTGTGGAGATCACTCTCCAGACCCTGAGCTCATGTCTTGAGCTGAAATCAAGAGTTGGATGCTTAGCTGACTGAGCTGCTCAGGTGCTCTGAACAGTCATATTTGGAAAGAAATCTTTCCTGAGTTGTAAGTCTTAACAGTGGGCTTAAAATACTGAATAAACCATGTTATAAACAGATATGCTATCATCTAGGTTTTGTTCCATTTACAGACCCCAGGCAGAGTAGATTTAGCATAAATTCTTAAGGGCCTGAAGCTTTTCAGAATGGTCTGTGAACACTGACTTCAACTTAGAGTCAGCCTGTCCTTGGAAGCTTTGAAGCCAGGCATTAACTTCTCTCTAGGTATGAAAGTTCTAGATGGCATCCTCTTCCAGTAGAACCCTATTTCATCTACATTAAAAAATCTTTTGTTTAGGGTGCCCGAGTGACTCAGTCAGGTAAGCATCCAACTCTTTTTTTTTTTTTTTTTAAAGATTTTATTTATTTATTTGACAGAGAGAGAGATCACAAATAGGCAGAGAGACAGACAGAGAGAGAGATGAGGAGAAGCAGGCTCCCTGCTGAGCAGAGAGCCCCATGTGGGACTCGATCCCAGGCCCCTGGGATCATGACCTGAGCTGAAGGCAGAGGCTTAACCCACTGAGCCACCCAGGCGCCCCAGCATCCAACTCTTGATTTTGGCTCAGATCTCTCTCTTGTGCTCTCTCAAATAGATAAATAAATAAATAATTTAAAAAAAAATCTGTTGTTTAGTATAGTCACCTTCATGGTTGATCTAGAGCTTCTGGATAACTCCAGAAGCTTCTATAGCAGCCCTTGCTGCTTCACCTTGCCCTTTCATGTTATACATATAGCATCTTTCCTTAAACCTCATGAACCCTGCTAGTTTCAGACTTTTCTTCTGCAGTTCCCTTACCTCTCAGGCTTCATGGAATTGAAGAGAGGGAGGGCCCTCCTCTGGAGAAGGCTCTGGCTAAAGGCAATGTGGTGGTTGGTTTGATCTTCTGTCCATACCATTCGAACTTTCTCCATGTTAGCAGTAAGGCTGGGTCACTTTCCTACCATTTGTGTGTTCTCTGGAGAAGCACTTTTAATATCCTTGGCCTTCACAACTTGGCTGTCTGGCACAAGAGGCTGTGCTTTCGGCCTATCTCGGCTTTCAACGTGCCTTTCTCACTAAGCCTCATTCTTTCCAGCCTTTGATGTAAAGTGAGAGACATATGTCGCTTCCTCTCACTTCAGTACTGAGATGCCATTATAAGGTTGTTAATTGGCTTAATTTTAATGTTGATGGTCTCAAAGAATAGTGAGGCCCCAGGAGAGAGAGAGGTGGGGAAATGGCTCATTGGTGGAACAGTTAGACTAATACGCAGAACATTTATCGATGAAGTTCTGCCATCTTATATGGGCATGGTTTGTGGCTCTGCAAATTATGATGATAACATCAAAGATCACTGATCACAGATTACATAACAAATGTAATAATGAAAAAGTCTGAAATACTGTGAGAATTACCAAATTTGTGGCAGAGACATGAGATGAGCAGATGCTGTGGCATCAGTAGTTGGTGGCACAGACAGACTTGCTTGATGAAGTCTTGCTACAAACCTGCAATTTATTAAAAAAAAAAAAAAAAGTACTATTTGGGAAGTATAGTAAAGTAAAGCTCAATAAAAGGAGATATGTCCATTGGACAGTAGTTGCTATGCACAGCAGTGTGTTAAGGACAGTTTGACTCTCTCATCCTCATTTTTAAGAAGTATTCATATATACATGGTTTCAGTAAGTTCCCATAACACTATGAGATAGTCAAGAAGTCATTATTATTTTTAAGCTTCAAAGAAGAAAAGCTGGTACAGAAATGTTAAGTGACTGCCCCAAGATCACACAGCCAGTTTGTGTCATAACAGATTAAACTGTTCTGGTCTTCCCTAAGTATATAGGGCTGTGGGATAAATAATGAAAGTATTTTAGAGATTTTAATTCATTTTGAGGTTTGATATCAGTGAACCACTCTTGGACCACATGGGAACACCACTTCATAATTCCAGAAAGAGGTAGTACATTACAGTTTGCTTTGACCCATTAAGATTGCGGATACCAAAGAAGGGGAAAAAGTTCAGAGACTTTATAACATTTCCCATTACTGATGAGACAGACCCCTCCATAGGTCTATACATGTAAAAAAAATTGCAGATCTGTGGCCCTTTCCAAGATGACTTGAATGTATTTTAGGGATTTGAGTTTTCATCTGATGAAAGCTATGTGAGATTGTTATAACTGTTCCAAAAAAGTAAGTCTAGTTACATCTGCTGTTTAACGTGATATGAAGTTTATGATAATAATTATCCCAAAGCTCATTAAGAAAAAAAAATCCATCACTGTCTGTTTTGTTTCCTTGAAGTGGCTCATTATGTTCAGAGTAGAGCAAAATGCATCAGCATTTATATGGTATACCTTTGGATTTAGTTGATTGCTTGCAATAAAAGGATTTGAGTCAAAGCCAATTTGCCATTCACTACCGAGGGGGCTCTTGGGACCTTGTATCAAAGCACTTTGTTTAAGTGAATTCACACAAAACAATGTTCAAAGTCGTTACTTTCTATTCTTTTACTGCTTTTGTCTATCAAATGTCAGTGGTTGAGTCTTCTAAGCAGTTCCGGGTTCAAATAGGCAAGAGTGAAAAAGTTGAAGACACCTAAAAGTTCTTTCATTGAACCTAAGCTAAGAAATAAACTTTGTGGGTTTTTAAAAATTATTATTTTGAAATGGGTAGCACATGCTTATGGTAAAAACATCCCAACAATACAAAGAGTGTGTATGTTAAGTAGTGAATCTGCTTCCCAGCCCAATTTCTACATCGCCCGATTCCTGTTCTTTTTTTTTTTTTTTAAAGATTTTATTTATTTATTTGACAGAGAGAAATTACAAGTACACTGAGAGGCAGGCAGAGAGAGAGAGAAGGAAGCAGGCTCCCTGCCGAGCAGAGAGCCCGATGTGGGACTCGATCCCAGGACCCTGAGATCATGACCTGAGCCGAAGGCAGCGGCTTAACCCACTGAGCCACCCAGGCGCCCCCCGATTCCTGTTCTTGAAGAAACCATTGCTATTGGTGTCTTGGGTATTCTCCAGAGTTAATCTATGCATATTCAGGTCCTGAGTTCACAATGTCTCCTGCACTACCCAGAAAGGCAGCGTGAAGACATTGCAAGAGTGTTAACCTTTTAGATGATCACAGTCTATAGTGTTTGTCTGAATTTGTGACAGCTTACCTCAAACACAGAAAAATCAGATTTAGAACAATAGGTCATAATTTTAAAAACAAATTAATTTTTTTGTGAGGATTTGGAGGGATTCAGAGAACCTTACTTAAAGATATTTGGAAATATATTCAGCAGCCACAGGAGGTGGAGATGAAGGAAGCCAGTAGAGTGAAAAATTCTTCAGCAGAGAATTTTAGTTAAGAGTAAAATCTTCAGGGGCGCCTGGGTGGCTCAGTGGGTTAAGGCCTCTGGCTTTGGCTCAGGTCATGATCCTGGGGTCCTGGGATCGAGCCCTGCATCGGGCACTCTGCTCAGTGGGGAGCATGGTTCCCTTCCTCTCTCTCTCTGCCTGCCTCTCTGCCTACTTGTGATTTCCATCTGTCAAATAAATAAATAAAATCTTTAAAAAAAAAAAAAAAGTAAAATCTCCAGAACTTTGTCTGGTTTTCATAGTTTCACTTGGATTCTCTTTGAAGACTGCATTTGGTCAGGGTTACATTTTATTTTAGTTTATTTATTTGAGAGAGAGCAAGCAGAGGGAGAGGGAGAGAGAGAGAGAGAGAGAGAGAGAGAGAAGCAGACTCCCTGCTGAGCAAGGAGCCAGACGCCGGGCTCAATCCCAGGACCCTGGGATCATGATCTGAGCTGAAGGCAGATGCTTAACCAACTGAGCCACCCAGGTGCCCCCCGCCAGGATTACTTCTAATAGGAAAAGTTAGACTCATTCTTTAATGATTAAAGGAACTATAAGTCCAGCTCCAGAATTTACGAGCTTTGTGGCCTTGGGCAATTTGTTGCTCTTTTCTGAGGCTTCTGGATAACTGCAAAATGAGGCTGATGGTATAGATCTCATAGAGTGGGGGTGTGGACTAGCTCAAACAAATGTAGCTGTTGTCATTCTTCCTTCTGTGTCATCTGTGTTTAGGGAATAGTTGAGGTGTATTAAATATACTTGTACTGTTGTTTGCTTGTCAATTGAGTATGAAATCATAAATATTAAAGTTTTTTGAAGTTATAAAAGGGTTAGCTAAATGCAAACTATTTTTATGTATCTGGACTTTCCTAAGCTTAGAATGTCTTCTGATGTAAGGTTCTGGTTTTAAATCATTATTCTTATTATCCCTGAAAAGAAGGTCATTTTGGGTTCCCTTCTTCCTTATCATCTACCCACTGTAACTGACACATTCTCATTTCGAGATAGTTGCAATAGAGCCTGGACGTCCCAAACCATGGCATTCTGAGCTCCTGCCTGTGGGCAACAGAGAAGTTAGGGGGGGCCCTCCTGGCTCTCCTGGGGCCACAATTTTTTGGCTATGTCAGGATCTCACCCAACATAGGGTTCTCAGGTGAAAGACTTAGATTAACATTCTGTCTTCTTTGCTTGGAGGAATAAAGCAACCATCTATTCCCGCTACTCTAACTATAATTGTAACATATTTATGTACTTTTTCCAGGCCTCTAACCCAGGGCAGTTTGAAAATGACAGTGATGTATTATGGCAGCGAGGACAAGTTCCAGAATCTGTCATTTGTCATAGTCGAGTGGGAATAAATACAGACGCCCCAGATGAAGCCCTGGTCGTCTGCGGCAACATGAAGGTGATGGGGACGATTATGCATCCCTCTGACAGCCGCGCGAAGCAGAACATCCAGGAGGTGAGCACGGGGCTGGCCTCGGGCACCTCCTCAGACACCTGAGGCAAGTGAGCTGGGAGCTCCTGGACGCTGACACGCTTGCAAAGGGCATCTTTACATGTCTCCCGTTGGTGTGAGACGAACACAGGGCTTAACAGTTGTTAGTGTGGAAGCTGGCTGGGACTGGAACATGCTTCCTACCCAGGAGAATGGAGCCCACCTGACAGGAGCGGTGGGCAATGACAGCCTGGAGGGGCTTTACAAGCAGAACGTCTCTGAGTTACTGGCCATGGGCTACTGCCCTTCCTACCATGCATGTCAGCTGCTGGAGCTTGCCTTTTTCTTTGCCATCTCCAGATGTCCATCTCCCTGTCCATCTTCCAGACACTGTCTCAGTCCAGTTCCTGCCCAGATCTCTCCTGAGCCTCCCAGCCTCTTCCTCCCAGAGTCCCCGGCAGCCATCGTCTTCCCTACCTGCGCGTCTTTCTCTGAGCTGCCATTAGAGGAACTCCTCCTCCCCTTCTTCCCTCCAGCTAGGTCAATCCCATCACCTAAGGCTCCAGGCCCAGACCTTCTCCTATCTATGGAGAGGGAGTCGCCTCGTGGAAATCAGGCCTGGAAATCGGGAGGTGCTTCATGCCTTTGGGCTCATCGCAGCAACATGGCCCTACGAGACAACTCTGCCCAAACCCACTGCCTTCATCTAGAAGGTGGAAACGGAGCCGCTCGGCTGGATCCTACTAAGTCTTTTATAGTTTTTAACACATTGAGATAAGGATCATCTTGGAAAGCCACAACTGCTATGAAAACCCAAGAGATTAGGATTAAGATGCTTATCCCTTAGCCAGGCAACACTCAGATCTAGCTCGTCCGCCACTGAATTCTGTTTCTCCTTCACTGCTTCTACCACGTCCCCACTGTCTCACACACCCTGCTTCTCCGGTAAGCATGTTTGAGGCTGTGGCAGAATTATGTTTTTGAACCTCCTTTCCTTAGTCTTTTTTTAGTTAGTAGGAGACATAATCTGTAAATCATTGGCCAGTCTTCCAGACTGCATTCCTTTCCCAGTGCAAATGTGCACTGGTTTTTCTAAACCGGCCAAGGAATGTCCTCCTTTGCTGAGTGGATTCCAAAGAATGGTTGTAATTGTAGACTTTTATTCTGATTGCAAAGCTGTGGTTCATGTTAGAAGAGCTGTGACCTATTGCCGGATGGGAACTCTTAGGGCTAGAAAGTTCTCACATACATTTCCCGATCCCAGTCCTAGATATTGTGCTTTTGACTTTTAGAGACAGATAAACTGTCTGAGTTTCAGATCACACCAACTCAAACTTAATTCTGCAATGGGCTGTACAATTCCCTGCCAGGTCTTATCTAAATGCAAATGGAAGACGACATGTCGGGAGGACCCCACAACCCCGCCTGCTACTACCAGGCCACCACCCCGAATTCACTTACCAAACATCTTGGTTTGAAGAAAACATAACCAGCTTCCCTAGAACTTCTCAAACCTCTTCTAGGCAGCCTTCTGGCATAAGTCAAGTGTCACCCCAGTCCGGGCTGTAATGTGGAATTCCTGTATTTCCATCCTGCTTTGTGGCAACATGATGGGATAAAGAGAAGCCCACACTCTGGAGGAAGGCCAGAGTTTTAGTCCTGATTCTGGCAACCACTGGCCCAGGAACCTTGGCACAGACATGTTCTATGCCTCTGTGGATTCTCCTGTGAACAGGGAAAGCTCATATTCAACTCACTTGTGTTAAAGTACATCTTAGCTCACATACATGAAGCATTCTTTAGCTGTACAGATAGATATTACCATTATTTACTTGTATAAGATGCAAATGATATGTAAGTCATTTATTAAATTATTTCCTATTAATATATTTGTTCTTAATAGGTCTATCCACATTTATGAAATGTAGCTTTCTAGAAATCTTACTTGTGTGGCCACTTTAGCCACACAGTTTTGAGCAATGGAATGCAGAGAGGGCCTGAAGTGCCCTGTGGCTGAATATGGACAGGCCCATCAGGGGACCTTCCTCAAAATACTCAAAATATCCACAGCCCCTCACTGACCAATGGGCTGCTTACAACCAGGTGCAGTCACCAGAAAAGGGAAGATCCCATACATCGCCAGACCTCTTCACCTTCCCCCTTTAAATATGGTCCCCACCCACTGCCTTGTGGCAGACAGCCTGTCCCTCCCTGTCTTGCCTACAACTCCCTTGTGGTGTGTTTGGTAAATTTCTACCACTTTTCTTCTGCTTCGGATGAATCCTTTCGCTGTCCATGCCGCTAGCTTCCACTCAGTTGGGTTGCCCCTACATTTGGGGTCTCCTGTCCAATCGGGAGAGACACCACGCTTATCAATCCTATTCACCATTCCAGGCAAGAGAGTTGATGGTAACGACGATGGGGCTGACAGATAGGTGAACTTCATCCTCACTTCCCCTGACTCAGTTTTTCCAACTTTTAAAAATAGCCATTCCATTCTGAGAAGTGGGATCCTTGGTTGATCTGATTACAAGCCCAGGACTGGAGGCAATTTCTCATCCTTTAAGGGTACATGGTCACCAGAGCTGGCTTCTGGACGAGCTGCTGCAAAACTAAGTGGCCACACACGTTGCCCAGGGCAGCAATCGGGGAAAATGAACAGAAGTTGCTGCTTTGCCCTGGCTCTGTGCCTCCTCACTCAGGGCACCCGAGGTTGTTTTGTGGGGATTAAGCACAGAGTACGCTGCATAGAGAGCCCTGGTGGAGATCTCTGCGCTCATCTGGACACACAGCCAGGAGAGAGACGATAGAGCAGATGTGATGGAAACCTGTGATGTGGAAGGACTGGGAACATGAGGTCGGCCTAAGTGGGGAGCAGCCTCACTTACCCAGACATTGTGTTTCCTGATGGGACTATGGATTGTAGAAAGAAATGCAGCTCTTACAACAGAAACCGCGAAATCAGGGTGGAGCCAATATGCTGAGAAACAAAGGAACGTGAAAAACGTCAAGGTCAATGCCTGAAAAAAAGTGAGGAAGTTGAAAGTTGCATGCATCAGTCAAATTCTGTGATGACTGCTGAAAACAAGGCTGCGAACGATTCAAAAATAAAAGCCAGGAAAGAAGTCAGTTAAGATGAAATGCTCCGAGAATGTTTTCCCCAAACGCATCAGCCGTGTGGTAGAGACCAAAGCGTCGAGCTGGAGAAGGTCAGCCATGCGAAGTCTCCCCTTGAGGCCATGAGCCGGATGCAGGAGTTCCATAGCTTCCAGTGAGATGGTGTACTCCAGCTGCTCCATGGTCAGGTGAGGCGGTGTACTCCAGCTGCTCCATGGTGAGGCGGTGTACTCCAGCTGCTCCATGGTCAGGTGAGGCGGTGTACTCCAGCTGCTCCCCATGGGAGCCTGGGCTGTGGCCAGAGGACAGATAATGAGATCTCCCTCCCTGAACAGACTGGAGTCCCAGAGACAAGAATGCCTTTTCTGTGGTGCAGTTCTTGAGGGCACGTCGGAGAAGCCTTGGGTGTGACGCGGGCGTGATGCCCCAAGACAGTGACAGCCATTTGCATTCAGGCTCAAAACGTTCCCAAACTGCCACGCTCAAGATCGAATCAGACCCTGGAACTCAGCTTCTAGCTTCTTACTCACCACATGTTGATGAGCAGGGTGTGCTGTGAAGTGCGGATCAGCGTTGGGTTCCTGGAGCAGGAGTCCCAGAAGGCACAGGCCCTGCCGGGCTTTCCCTCTTTCCTTGAAGGGTTTGGGTGTAGCTACACACCAGACACATTGCTAGGCCCTGCAGAGGTCCTGAGATGAAGGAGCTATGGGCTTTATCCTCGAAAATAGAACTTTTAAAAAACTTTTTAAAATTTAAACTCCAAGTAGGAAATACTCATTGAATCTCCAGTGCCTGGGATAACACATCAGGCACACAGTAGCTGTTCCTTAAATATTTGCTGAATGACCTGTCCCTCTCCCTCTCCCTCTGCTCTCCGCACCCCACCCCCGCCACCAACCTTGCACTCTCTCTCTTAAGTAAATAAATAAAAAATAAATAAATTTTAAAAATCTCTTTAAAAAGTAAATACTGTTGAATGAATGAAGGAGCTCACAGTGTTAGCGGTGTGAGAGCTCCTTCCCAGCATGGTGGCAAGGGCTTCCCTGCTCTGGCCTTAATCCTTATAGTGTAGTAATGCCCACCTCTGCTCTTGATGTGCAGGCATCATTCTGGGGACTTTGCCCTTGGGACTCCGCTCATGGAGTTCTTTCTGCTTGGCATCCCTGTCTTGGTCTAACCCTTTCTCCCTGCCTTGTCTCTCTTTCCCTAACTCCTATCTTAAATTCCTTTTTATTAGACTTATTTATCAAATAATTTATTTATCAAATGTTTGTTGAACATCAACTACATGCAACAGATTGTACTGGAAACTGGTAATATGGGGTGCCTGGATGTCTCAGTCTTCAAGCATCTGCCTTTGGGTCAGGTCATGATCCTGGGGTCCTGGAATCGAGCCCTGTGTTGGACTCTTTGCTCAGTGGGAAGCCTACTTCTCCCTCTCCCTCTCCCCCTGGTTGTAGTCTCTCTGTCAAATAAAATCTTAAAAAAGAAAGAAAGAAAGGAAGAAAGAAAGAAAAAGAAGGAAAGAAAGAAAGAAAGGAAGGAAGGAAGGAAGAAAGAAAGAGAGAGAAAGAGAAATAAGAGAAACTGGTAATATGGTGATGAACAGAAAACCATGGTCCTAAATATGTCTTGTCCCTCATGGGGTATATATCCTATAGGGAAGACAGGTAATAAAGGTAATAAAGGTAGCCAAGAGACTACCGGTTTTGTAATTGTTATATCCTAAAAGAAAATTATATCCTGAAAGAAAAAGGGCTGCCAGCATTTTACTTAGAGAATAAGGTCATTAAGAAAATAAAGGTAGCCTGGTGATAACTTTGATCAGTGCTATGCAAGAAAACAGCAGCTCCTGTTAGCACAGAAGGCAAAGGGACCCTTTCTAGTATTGGAAATCAAGAAGTGCTTCCTTGGTGAAGGGATGTTTATGTTGGGGGAGAAGGTAGGAGTGGAAAGGAAGAGATTTGGAGGCAGGGAAAATGCCCCAAGCCAAGGGCCAGAAGTGAAAGGAGCAGAATTTGTTTGAGAACCAAAATAAGGCAAGATCTCGGTGGGGCTTCACCATTTCTAGGAAGCCTTCCTTTACGCTCCCCTAGGAATATTTTAGGGACCTCCTTAGAGCTGCCATAATTCTCTTTTCATAATTCCACTATCACTCTGCATTTCTCACATTGTAGTATAATCATATATGATGAGTCTGCCTTCCTGTCTAGACAACAATGTTCATTTAATAAGTGTAAATGTTCATTTAATAAGTGTAAATTTTAGGAAACTTGGAATGTGGAATCCCATAGAAAAAGTATGATACAAGGTCAAGACAATCAGAAAACCCATTTATTTATTTTTACTTTATTTTAAAATTTTTCTTAATTTTTATTTTGCCTATTTTTTCCTTATTTGATTACAATCAACACATAATGTGACATTAGTTTCATGTGTGCAACATAGTGATTCAACAACTCTATACGCTAAGTCTAGCACAAGTAGAGGCACCATCCAGTGCTGTTACAGCTCCACTGACTGTGCTACATTTTCTTCCCACGGCTTCTTCATTCCCTAACTGGAAGCCTGTATCTCCCACTTCCCTTCACCCATTTGCCCATCCCCTCCCCACCTCCCCTCTGGCAGCCATCACTTTGTTCTCTGTATTTATAGGTTTGACTCTGCCTTTTTAGCAACATTTAGCAACATTTTCACTATACTACCTCTTCTTTATCCATTCATCTATGCTTGAACACTTGAGTTGCTTCTTTATCTTGGCTTTTGTAAAGAATGCTACAATAAATATAGGGCGCATATATCTTTGTGAATTGGTGTTTTCATTTTCTTCGGGTACTCAGTAGTGGAATTATTGGGTCATATGGTATTTCTATTTTTAACATCTTGAGGAAACTTCATACTGTTTTTCACAATGGTTGTACCATTTTAGAGTCCCACCAACACTGCAAATTTTCACCAACACTTGCTATATCTTGTCTTCTTGATTCTACCCATTTAGGAAGGTGATATCCCACTGTGGTTGGTTTTGATTTCCATTTCCCTATTGATTAGTGACATTGAGCATCTTTTCATGTGTCTGTTGGCTATCCATATGTGTTCTTTGGGAAAATGTCTTTTTAGGTCCTCTGCCCATTCTTAATCAGATTATTTGTATTTTGGTGTTCATTTGTATAACTTCTTTAATATTTTGGATATTAATCCCTTATTAGATCTATATCATTTTCAAATATCTTCAAATATCTTGCCTTTTTGTTTTGTTGATGGTTTCCTTTGCTGTTCTAAAGCTTTTTATTTTGATATAGTCCTAAGAGTTTATTTTTGCTTCTGTTTCCCTTGCCTTAGGAGACATATCTAGAAAAATGTTGCTGTGGCTGATGTCAGAAAAATTACTACCTTTGCTCTTTTTTAGGAGCTTTATGGTTTCAAGTCTCACAATTAGAAGAGCACAAACTTTTAAAAGGCAATCACTTTTTAAAAATGCCAACACTTGGTGTAGTGCATGGTATGTTGAAGGTGATTAGTAAATGTTAGTTGAATAAAATAATGAGTAATGAATTGAACCAAGCTTTGGATTATAGCAGGTATCGAAATAACAGCACATTCAAAATTATACTTCCCAAGAAGAACCTAAAGTGAATTTTTCCCATTTAGTCAGTTAAGTGTCAAGCCACCACCTTTTATAATCAGTCAAACTAATGAGGGACAGGGAGCGTTTAATGATATTGGAAGAGCTTTCCCACTCATCCAACAGAGTGGGTCAAGGGAGGAGTTGAGGGCCATATCAGGGGTTTTCATATAACGAGAAACGAAGCATTTCGGTTACTCTAACACAGAGATGAATGTCCAGGCAGTATAATTTTAATTGCCAAGAGACTACCGGTTTTGTAATTGTTATATCCTAAAAGAAAATTATATCCTGAAAGAAAAAGGGCTGCCAGCATTTTACTTAGAGAATAAGGTCATTAAGAAAAAAACAGTAGGTTCTGCTAGTACCATGAATTCATTAAAAAAAAAACAAAATAACAAAAACCAAACTCAAAAGAGAATCCTTTGAATCAAACACATTTGGCTTTAGGAAAAATTCACCCTATTGTCATATTGCTGGGACCAGGTGACATTGTTTTGAGGAATTTGCAGTGAGAGTTAGGAATACCTTTAGTAACCTACAAGAGCAGTGAACTCAGAGGAGCATATACCTTCCCTGCCCAGAGTGGTCTGGGGGAGAAGCCGTCTGCAGGAGAGGAAAGTCTGGATCTCAGAAGGCCTCCTGGGTGGGCATTACAGGGACCTGAGGAAATTTTCTCCAGCAGGGTGTCCAAAAGGAATTCAGTGATACAGGATATATCCATTCCTAAAGGTTTTTTGGGTTTTTTGTTTGTTTGTTTATTTGTTTGTTTTTTACTTTCACTAAGCCTTTTTGATTTGTAAATACAAGGTTGGTCTGTTTCTTTGGTGTTCGCACTGTCTGTCACTGGGAAATGATCCCTTGCCCTCGTGAATAGCGACTGCTTCTCTCCAAAGTCATCCATCTCCATTCTCGGAAGGAGAATTCAAATTTCCTATCTAAACAGGAACTATCTCAGTGGCTGAAATCTGCTCTTCCTGAATTAAATTAGGTTGACACTAATGAACAGCTAAGACGAATAGCCCAAATGAGGGTCGTGGAATACGACTACAGACCTGAATTCGCGTCCTCCATGGGGATAAATGCCGCCCATCAAACAGGTAGGTGCACAAAGTCCCTTGTTAATTTTGTGCTGTCAACTCTTGAAAGCTTAATTCCCTCTTTATCTGGTGGTTGTGTGCTGTGGCACTGATTTCCTCTGTGAGATCCACACTCACCAGAATGGGAAAGGTGAGAGAAACGTCTGTGTCACCTGTATTCGACATTCCCATCCCTATTCCTGCACCCACCGTACGGGTGGAATATTTTGAATACGCTGTTTTTCACTGGAGCCATTTTGCTCCTAGGATGAGGGCTCGGGGGCGATGGCAGCTCCAACTGTAAGAGGGGCAGCGTTGGGCAGACCTGGGAGAGGGAGAGGTGGCCGAGTAGGCGGGTCTAGGTCAGAGAAGGGGCAAAGTGGTATTTGTACTCCAGCCCAGGAATCCTAAAGAAACCGGGACCATTTAGGTGGGCAAATCCTCCTGCGGGAAAAGAGGAAGTCAAGCTAATGCCCCACTCTTACGTCTCTATACAGGGATTTTAAGGTATATACCCACTCCTCCCAACATTCGGCCCAGAGTCCCAAGGAAAAGTGAAGAAAATGACACCCCTCCTTTTAATCCTTTAGTGGTTATGGGCTCAAAATTCCTCCTTTGCTTCAAATGTATCATAGATCAAAGCAAAAGCTGAAAAGGGATAATAAGCATCTACTTGCAAAGATGTCCTTGGGGGGCTGTCAGCGGTCCATTTTGATGTAGACCTTGGAGGATTTTTCTCCAGAAAGCTCTTTTCCTGACTAAATGTGTTGGAGTGTTTGTGTCTAGGGATGATTGCTCAGGAGGTCCGAGAAATCCTGCCTCGGGCCGTCAGAGAGGTTGGTGATGTCACCTGTGAAAATGGAGAGACGCTGCGGAACTTCCTCATGGTCGATAAGGTAACTAGGAATCGTTCTGCCTGTGGAGCAACAACCCCACAGGGGACCCCCCTTTCTGTGGCCTCACATTAACCTGAAACTGTCACTAGGAAACAAGAAAGCTTCGCCAAGCTGTGTGGTAATTCCTATCAGCCGGGCCACCTGGGCATAAGGCACAGGAAAGAAGCCCCCTAAGGGAGAAAGAGGAAGGAATACGCAGCGGTGACCTGGGCGAAGCCCACATACCAGCAGTGCCTGGCGTCCTGTGGATGAGTGACAACAAGCTGTGATCAGGTTTATCTTAAAAAATGGAACTAGAACTTCGGAAAGGGCAATTTATCTCACCGAATACAATTTAGGTGATCATGAAAATAGAATGATGCGATTCGGAGAATGACTGAAGATGGAAAGAAGGGGCGATTTTTCTTTGCGAGCACGGTTTCTCAACAGAATTGTATGTTCCGCTTTCAGAGGACAATCGTAAAGTGGGTCACTTTGGCAAAGATAGTCACGAGCCTCCTCATTTTTCCCAAGGGCCTGTCTTCATTCTTTGATATTCAAATCATTCTCTTTTGAAGGAATGTCCCCGTCCTCGGTCCTCGTAGCTGAGCTCCCTTTCTCAGGGGTCTCAGGCTGCCCTTCCCTTACTTGCTTTGTGTGGGTGACTTGAGTCGGTCTCTGAGATCGTGTTTATTAATTCCGTGAAGTCCTGGGTCCGTGGCAAGGTTTGCGGACTCACTCCGCGGCCGATCTGTACATTGCACTGCTGCATTTGATGCTGGCGG
Organism: Mustela nigripes; assembly: GCF_022355385.1. Taxonomy (NCBI): domain Eukaryota; kingdom Metazoa; phylum Chordata; class Mammalia; order Carnivora; family Mustelidae; genus Mustela; species Mustela nigripes. The sequence continues at coordinate 47,140,251 of NC_081562.1, read as the reverse complement.
GAAAACTGATTGACGGAGGGTTATTACAGTTGTAGGGAGACACATCTGAGTGGAGACTAATTTTGTAATTTGTCAGCTCATGGGGGCAGTGCTTCTCTGACTTCAAAGTGCACATGAATCAGGGGAGGAACTTGCTAAAATCCAGGCAGGCTCTGATTCAGCAGGAACAGGGTGAGACCCAAGAGCTTGCATTTTTAACTAGTGTTGAAGTGATGCCAATTTTGCCGATCTTATTGGCACGCAAGCCGCGCTTAGGGCTGCAAGGTGGAGGGTCCCTTTCCATATTGGGCCCTTCCTCAGTCTTCTTCCTCTGGGCTCTTGGGCAACAAATCCTTAGCTGATGGAGTGAGGATAGCCTGCTCTGCCCTGGGCTGCGGGGCTACGGTGGCAGAAGTCCAGTTTCCTCCTCCTGCTTCCCATATCCATCTTGAGTAGAAGCAGCTCTTTGGTCTCAGACCTGGGCTATCACTTCCCTTGAGAGATGTAGCATGAGACATCTATTTTTAACAATAAAATAGTGAAGTTTTCCTTAAAATATATTTTAAAATAAGTAAAATAAATATATTTCCTTAAAATATTTCCTTAAAATAAAAGATAAGAGATTCTCTGAGGTATTCATGGGGTAAGGTCACTGTCACTTTCTGGCATTTTTAGAAGCTTCCTGGGTGAGAGAAGAATCTGGAGGTTTAGCTATCTGGCTTAGGGCTCAGCCTTGAGTGCGGACCATTAGGCTGCCAACGTAGGGCTCTTGGCATTACTCATTTGGTGGTGCCATGTCACTTCAGACCATGACCCTCCCCGTAGAACACGTTTCTGTATAAATAACATCTGCCCAGGGCCTTACGATGATCACTCTGTGGGAAAATACTTAGTTCTCCCCTGGCCCAGGATCTTCCCACTCCCAGTTAAGTTGAATGAGGTCAGGGTCATTAGCAGCAGTGGTTCTGAGGGCTACGCACCACCTTTACCCCCTTGAGAGACTTAAAAACCCAAATTTATTCCTAAGAAGGCCAAGCCAGAGCCCTGGGAAAATAAGGGGTGGTCTTTCCCAGTCTAGGCAGCCAGGTTCATTTGTCCTCTGAGGAGCCGTCCCTGCCCAGGCAGCATTCAGGTTATAAGCAGATACAACTGACAGGAAGGAGTCTGGAAGGGACAAGTCATGATTCTCTTAACAACAGCATCGTGTAGTGATTCAGTCTATGGAGCCATCACCAAGGCCACACTCACTGACTGAATCTGTAACACTACGAGCGGTGAACACCTCCATGCTCTGAGGCCCGGCTTTCCACTTTGGCTCACTTCTAGGGAGACAAGGAGAGACTTCAGTTGCTGGTTTAATCCTCAACATTGTGGGATATCCCTCCACTACATTATAAATACTTCACAGAATAGCTCCTTTACTCTCTCTTACTAAGAACATAGGTTATGTGACTCCTGCTGTCTCATGCTCTCTGTTTACAGTAAGCAAGATACACAGAGAGCCTCTTGCTTTCCGGTCTCCCAGCCATTTGTGTGGGCACCACGTTGGCCTTGAGTGCCCCATTCAGGACTGCTTGTTCTTCCCCCCCCCCCCCCCCCCACCAAAGACTTCATTTATTTATTGGAGAGAGAGAGAAAGAGAGCATGGCAGAGGGAGAGGGAAAAACGGACTCCCCGCTGAGCAGGGAGCCTGATGCGGGGCTCGATGCCAGGACCCTGGGATCATGACCTGACCTACCCAGTTGCCCCAGGACTGCTTGTTTTAAGGAATGTCTCTAGGACCTTCTGACCACACGTGCTGTAGCAATGGGTGTAGATCAGCTTCAGTGACAGTGCCTCCCTCCCTCTATACTCTATTTCTGTTCCGTCCAACTCCCCTTTGTATAAATGATTTTTTTATTGAAGCTAAAGCACAAACTAGAAATGCACATGAAAACATTGAAATGTTGCACTTCATGATTGCTCTATCTTTTCCACATGGACTTTGCAACTTCGGGCCCAAATAAGAAACAGAATGGCTGGATCTTTACAGATGGCCCGTGTAACCCTCCATAGCTGGAGAGGAGTGATGTTGGCGGAAGTTAGTGTAAATCAGGTTTCTTTCAGAAGAGATGACTGTGTGAGATAAACTTCCCTTGTCTGGGGCAATTTGCTTCTTCTCATAAACTCCTCATGGTCTGTGTGCCCCGGTGAAAGCTCAGCCATGGGAGGTGGTGTGAGAGGGCTCCAGGCTGGTCCTGAGAGTCAGGGGACTCAGGGGGGTAAACGCCACTGTCTAGTCTATGAGACCCCTAGGGCTTTGCCCTTCAGCTTGCTCCTCTATCTCTTTACTTGGCAACTTTATTTATTTCTGTGATTATTTGGGAGTAGGCTTTTATATTTCTTGAGCATTATTATTCGGTGGGCTTGGTGTAAGAAAAATGTACCCAATAAATGTCAGCGTGGCCTTAAACATATTTACAGCTATGTCTGTATGAAAATGAAGTTCAGTTTGAATAATGTGTGTGTGTGTGTGTGTGTGTGTGTGTGTTTTACGAAATGATGTTATGAGCCACCCTACTACACCTTAGTATGTGGTTGCTTTTTGCTCATTGATTCTCTTTTTCCTGCAACTGGAAGGAATTTTCTGTTCTAGTCATGCAAAGATAAGTACAACAGGGCTCCTGTCTTCAAGCAGCTGACAGTCCGAGGCGGGTGGTGAGGCGGGACTCAAGAACAGAACTCTGAGGGACAGCGTGACAGGTGCGCTCCTGTCTGTGGACACCAGGCCGGGGCTCGCAGATGGAAAGGGAGCGGGGACTGAGAGGCAAGGGAAAGAGGACAGAGGCTGACCTGGGGTGACTGAGAGAGAGGAGCACTGCAGGCGGCCTCTCCATTTTTCTTTTCTCTCCCGCATGCTGTCCAATTAGATGCCCAGTGCTGCTGTCCAGAGTTTGGCCACCTCTCTTGTCTATTATCTTCCCTTTGTATTCTCTTTACCCTTCTCAGTTTTCTCCCTAAAACAGAAAGAGAAGGAAACATTTCTGATGGTACAATCCCCCTTCCCCCTTTGCCTCTTCGTTGGCTTATTATCACCCCTCCCCCATCTGGATGGACCCGTCGCTCTCTAACTCCTTTCCTAACCCTCACACCCACCCCGCCAGCCCCCACACACCCTCAGAATGCGAGGTCTCTGCACGCACTGACACCTTTGGTTTGCCGGCCCTTCTGCCACCGGCCTCGTTCTCTGTCCTCACGCTCACCAAGTTTGTTTCTGCCTCAGAGCTGTTCCACGGAGTGTTCTCAGCCCTGCAGACTCTCCCTTTAGATGAGCTTGTCATTTGGATCTCAGGGCCAAGAACTTTTTCGACTACCTCATCTAAAAGAGTCTCCGTATCTCTAGCTTTCACTTTTTTGTAAGATTCAGGGCCACCGACAGGGTGTGTAGTGCCTTCGCTGTAATTCGAGAGAGGAGCCCCCTGTGTCTGGGGCAGAACCCACCCTTACCCTCAGCTGGAGGGCTGTGCAGGGGACATACTGTAGACTTCTGGGTGATGGCCTGGAGAGTTCTGTCTCCGCTGGAATGGTCTCACTTGCCTACTTATTCTTCACTTCCCCGGTTCGTTGTGTGACCCCCCCCCCCCAAATCTATATTTTTCAAAGCTTTATCTCCAATAGTTTCTTTGTGGTTTCAACCCCAGAGTTTAGAGTACTAGTCCACAAATACTGGCTGAATGAATTAAGGATTCTGTGATGCCTTGATCAATCTTGTCTCTGTTCTGGGTCAGGCCTCCCCTTATACATCTTTCTAGAGTATTTATCACATTGTGTTGTCATTCTCTTCCTAGTCCATATCTCTCCCACCAGACAGTGAACTTCTCAAGGTCAAAGAATGTGCCTTGTCAGTCCTGCATTGTTCAGGGTGGCATCTGGTACATTGTGAGCTCTCAGTAAGCATGTGTTTGAGTTAATGGCTGAGTTTCTGGATCTCCCTGAAAGGAAGAGAAGTGGTTCCATTCAAATAAGGAAGTCTGACAGAAAAGTGGCTTTCTAGTGGGAAAATGAGTTCAATTTTGTGTTTGAGGTGTGAGCTGAGTATTCAGATGAAAATGTCCAGAGGTGACTGGGAGTGTGGAAGTTGGGAGGGAGCCAGGGCCCAAGGGACGCTGCAGCCATGGGTGAAGATATTCATTGATGAGGGAAAGGTTATGGATGGAGGTCACAGATCAGAAGCCTGTAGCCAAGTCTGGCCTGAAGACTTTCTTTTTTTTTTCCTCATGGTGTTTTAAAATTTTTCAAATTTGTTGCCAATTTTTAAAAATGAGGGCTCCTCAAACAAATTCTGGGTTTCTGGCTCCCCAGAGCCATCAGATCTGGTCACATGGAGCTGAGGAGTAGCTTCCCGGCAAGGGCTTCAGGGGTCCTTCCATCTCCGCTTCCTGTTACCTGCCTGCCCTGGAGGATTTCAGTTCTGATGGAATGAGAAGCAAGTAGACTAAAAGCAGCAGATGTCTTCCAGTTAGGACCAGGAGTAGATCTGGGCAGGCTGAGAAGGTTGGGCTAAAATGGAATATGGAGTAAGCACAGTGTCAAAAATTCAAGTGAGCAGAGAGGATGGATGCGGACATGGGGAAGAAAGGGTTGAGATGGAAGAAAATGAATGTTAATAAAATATGATTTTAGCAATTGGAGAATCACTAATAGTACATGGCAAAGCAGTTAAAAGTGTGAATTTTGACATAGATAAGACTTTGTCCAAAGCTTGGCTCAGCAAGTTTTGGGAATAATGAGGTCACTTTCAAATTATTTTACTCTTTACGGTTCTCAATAAAGATAACTTCAGTATGGCAAGTTGAAATTCTACCTTCATTACTTTTCCCCCCACTGAAGCAATTGCTTTTATAAATGATTTTGGTTAACAAAAATTTTCTTAAAACCATGGCTTTTTGGTCTATAATACAGTAAAACCCAATAAATGGTTAACTGTTAGTGAATTTTTTTTCCAGATGTCACTCAGAGATGCTAATGTCTCAGGTGCCTTTGAAATGATTTGTGTTTTTTTTTTTTAATGGAATGACACATACTCTGTTTTTTTCAGAAAAACGGAGTGGTAGAAGATTTATATGTTTGAGTTCCTATGGCTAGTCCAGAAACTAAATGGAGGTATTTAATTAATTAATTAATTAATTTTGAATTTTCAAAATTTAAATATAGTTGACACACAATGTTTCATTAGTTTCAGGGGTACAATATAGGGATTCAACACGTTTCTACATCATGTCACACTCACCACAAGCACAGCTCCCATCTGACACCATACAACACTATTACCGTACCACCGACGCTATTCCTCATGCTGTGCCTTTTATCCCTGTGACTTCTTTATTTCATAACTGGAAGCTTGCATCTCCCACTCCCCTTCACCCAAAACGGGGGCTTTTAAACATCCTGCTCATCAGTTGATTTAGAAGTCCAGTGTTGGGATGTCTGGGTGGCTCAGTCAGTTAAGTGTGTGCCTTCGGCTCAGGTCGAAGGGTCCCAGATTGAGTCCCACATCGGGTTCCCTGGTCAGTGGGGTGCCTCCTTCTCCCTATGCCTACTGCTCCCCCTGCTTATGCTCTCTTTCTGACAAATAAATAAATAAAATCTTAAAAAAAAAAAAAAAAAGGTCCAGTCTTTTCTCATCAAGGGAGGGAGCAGAACTCATTTATTGCTTGTGGTGTGGTAAGTTTCCTGTAAGGGGAAACCTTTCTCTGTTGGACTCACACAATTGATTTGACTCCAAGCTCGATGATTCTTTTTAGAGCTAATATGTTCTTAAACCAACCCTGGCTATATGAACAACTGATCACCTGTTCGTAAGCCATCTTCTTCTTTCCTAGGGGCTCCTCATACTGGAGGCAGGGAGAAAATCCTTTTATTTTTTGGTAAACATTTTAGAGAGAAATATGGTAATTTATTATTTTCTTGGAAAATTTCTTTTTGTAGTTATATCTTCTTTTAAAAAATTATTGCTCATTTTTTTTGGCCATGTGTTAAAAGTTCAGAAGTAACACAGGTAAAAGCAATGGATTACTAGGGTGGTAACTAGTAAAAGTTTATTGTGCACACAAAAAAGACAGTTTGCCAACTGAAACCAAAACACGGAATAAGGCCATTTAGGAAGCAGCTTGTAGAGAGAGAAAGCAGTGCCTATTTATTCTTCTGTGGTTAGTTATAATATTGGAATTTTCTTAAGTGATAGGGAACTGGTCAGTGGTTACTTCCTATCAACCTTGGGAAACAGTTCAGGTCTTGCTTATGGTTTCCAGAGGCATAAGCAAGAGATGATGTAGGTCAAGTCAGTTGTGCAAAATGAGTTGCATTAAGCTTTGTTTATATGACTAAACGTTTTGTCTGCTTAGGGAATTTTCAGGACGGGTCTCCATTTGTTTTTAATTTTAACACATGCATTTAAACAAGATGGCAGGATGGATGGATGGAGCTCATTGTGGCATTTAAGCGATAGGTGTACGGGCATTTACTGTACAATTTTTAAAACTTTTCTGTATGCTTAGAAATTTCTGTAATAAAATGTTGGGAAAAGCAGGCATTGTTCCAGACTCCTTAAACTGCAATTTAAATCCTCCGGTAGCAGGTGGTGACAATACTTTGAAGATCAGGTAGACCTGTTTATTCAAGCCCCTGATTGAACACCTAGAAGTTTATACTTTATTTACCAAAGTGTAATTCAGCAGTCTGCTTTTCTGGCTTAGGGACTCTATTTTTTAAAATCCATATCAAGGCCTGGGCAAAGTTCTAAAGCTGGGTTTATTCAAAGCCCAAATAATTGCCAGGCACCTCCGTTGGCTAAAGATGGTTTTTCTCCCTTGGCAGTCATCCTTGTGAGGCTCGATTTCAGGTTGTTATAGTCCCATGATTCTATTATAGGGGAAGACTTTTTTTAAAAGAAGATTTTATTTATTTATTTATTTGAGAGAGAGAAAGAGGGAGGAGAGGGAGGTGCAGAGGGAGAGGCAGAAGTGAGAAGCAGACTCCACACTGAGCAGGAAGCCAGACATGGGGCACAATCCCAGGACCCCAGGGACCCCAGGGATCTCCGGGACCATGACCGGAGCCCAAGGCAGACGCTTAACCAACTGAGCCATCCAGGCGCCCTCCCTGATTTTATTATAAAACATTAGTCCATGCAACACCAGATGCCACCAGGAGACTCTCACTGGGGAAGAAATAAGAGCCTGATTCAACTTCTCCAGGCTTTCTTCGCGATCAGGCTGGGTTCGCCTTATTTAGTGTTGCTAGATAGAGGACAAGTCGCAGTTCCCAGACAGAGGAGAGGTCAGCTCGGCTGTCTGGCTGCTCCCGCCTTTAGGACCAGAACTGCAAGGGAGGCTGGAGCTTGTGGTCTGCGTTCTGCAGGGCTTGTCTGGGACGCGCAGAGGCCCTGAAGGAACTTCTATCTATCTCCTGAGCCAAATCCTCCCAGAATTGCAAAGGACCTGATCAGAGTGGAAACCAGTTTGCTGGGTACAGTCAAACCAGCTCCCCATACCCAGCTGCCCTGAGGGTGGGAAACACTAGTATTGCTTTGTTTAATTCACCCAAATTTCCATGGACATTTCCTAATATGGAAGTGGAATTTGGACCTCAGTCTTTTTGCTTTTTTAAGAGCAGCCTCAGATAAAAGAATACACTAGAAGTTTGGCCACTGTCTTCATTTCACTAGAGAGCAGTGCTGTGGCCTCCCGATGCCTCATGACAGGAACTGTCCCAGCAGTAATGTTCCCTCACGTAACACACACTGAGTTCCTGCTCTGTGCTGGCGAACTGCCCGCGGACAAGATGTGTCTCTGGGTGTTCATCACACGGGTGGGTACGACACAGAGCGGAAGGAAAGTGGGAGGTGGGGGAGACAGGTGGTTCAGGTAGAGGCAGCAGCCTGTCCGCGCTAGCTCCAGAAACCAGAGAAAGCTTGAGATGTTCGGCAAAGGGCAAAAGGTTCGATGAGATTAGAGCGCAGCACCTACAGTGAAGGGTAAGGCTTAGTAAGGCGCGCGCTCTAAGCTCATAGTGGCCCTGATTTCATGATGCTTCCTGTTGTTTCCACGTGCGTGGATACTTGCTGAAGTGCTCCACATGTCCTTCAGAAAAGATGTCATGCTGTCTGTTTGTACCTTCACCCCAAAGCCAGTCATAAACGGGTGCAAGATTCTTGTGTGATTTGAAGCAGTCTCTATTTTCTAACCCCCCCCCCCAGTCTCATGAGCAGTTTTTGGTGGCAAGAGGTCTGATAATTTTTGCATCACAATCATAAAGTTACATTTCAGCTGAGATTGTTGGTCCCACTTCGCCTGGTTAATAATAACTGGACAGGTGTGAATAATTGAATTAAATTCAATTATAAAATAGTTATTAAACAACAGTGGGTATTAGATGGGGAAGCTTTTCAAAATGTCCCAGCTTACGCCCATCTGAGTTCTAAGGCATACAGACCTTTACATGGGACTTGGATGAGCCTATGTGAACAAAGTTTCCCTGGTATCGGTTGCATGTTCATGGTTCAAGTGAACTCACTGAGACCTTATCACTTGCATAGAAAGGAACACTTTCAGAAAGTTCTGGATTATGTTTTTGAGCATATTTATACTGGCTTCAATATGCTATGAGAGGACAGAAGTCAGAAGTATTTTAGTCAGAGTCGATCTCTAAAATGTAATGTCCTAGGAATTTATTTTGTGGTCGTTTTCCATTGGATCCATAAAGTCAAGGCAATGATTATAACTGGGAAGGCAGTAGTAAATTTCCTCGCTACCTTTATTTCCTCTTAAATAGGAAAACACATGAATTATCTTCTTGCCTATTGGATCTACCTGGAAGATATATGCTGCCAACAAATTTGAGTTGAAGAAATCAGAGATGGCTTATCATTATTTACAAGTAACTGGATAATCGCTGCCAATTGTTCATATCTCATGAGGCAGCATTAAAAGTCCTGTGGGGTAGATATTACAGAATGAACTTAACCCTGCTTTAGAAGGGACTTAAGTATCATTCTCCATGGTCTGCTCTTGTTTGGGCTAAATCACAAATTCATGTTATCAGGCAAGCATTAAAAAAGGAAGCCAAGAAAAATAAAAAAGAATTTTAGGTATGGTAGCACCAGTGAGGATCGGGAAATGTGGGTGATTCAGGAGATTTGGGAGACTGAACAGGTGGCAGGGCACAGTGGATGGCCCCTGGGGGAGGCATGGGGGGAGGGGTCAGGTGATGACTGGGAATCTGTTGGGGATCCCTGCTTGGACATGACAGCCAGTTATAATTATAGTATAAGGCTTTCTACAACATAAACAAAGCAAAAGGTGGTATGACATTTACTGTGATTTAGAACCATAGAATGTTATTCTTGTCTTCATGATTTCTGCTTTATTTTTATTAAAACAAATTTAGAAGTAAGGGAACATTTGTACCAGAATTAGAAAATTTTAAAGAGCTTTTGTCAGGAGATTGGTGTTTTATTTTTTCTTATTTATTTATTTATTAACATTTTAATAAGGAATTTCAAATATACATAAGTTAGAATAATAGTGAAACTCATGTGTATCCTTTACCCAGATTTGACAGTTTTCAATTTGTGTCCTATCTTACTTTATTCAAATCCCCCACCAACTATCCTTCTTTACCAACTGCATTTTTTTGTTGTTGTTGCTTTATTGAGATACAAGTTTAAGGCAAATGACATGATGATTTGATACACATACATATTTCAAAATGATTACTACAGTGAGGTTAGTTAACACAACCATCAGCCACATAATTACCTTTTGTGTGTGTGTGGTGAGAACATTTGAAATCAACTCTCTTAGCAACTTATAAGCATTAATGTAATATTGTTAACTATAGTCATCAGGCAGTACATCAGATCCTCAGGACTTAACCATTTCAAACCAAGTTTGTATCTTTTGATAAACATCTCCTCATTCCACTTCCCCCACCCCCATCTCTCAGTCTCTGGCAACTACCATTCTACTCTCTGTTTCTCTCTACTCTCTTTTTTCTCTAAAAAAGTTTGGCTTTTTTAGTTTCCACATATAAGTGATAGCACAGTCTTTCCATGTCTCACTTATTTCACTTGGCATATTGCCCTCAATTTCATCCAAGCTGTCACACATGGCAGGATTTCCTTCTTTATTATAGCCGAATTATAGTCCATTTGTGTGTGTGTGTGTGTGTGTGTGTGTGTGTGTGTGTGTCCCATTGTCTTTATCCATTCATCTATCAATGGATACTTAGATTGTTTCCCTATCTTGGCTATTGTGAATTATGCTGCAATGAGCATAGGGCTGAGGGTACCTCTTAAAGATGGTGATTTCGTGTCCTTCAGACATACACCCAGACATTTTGGGGGGATCTCCATACTGTTTTTCATAATGCCTATACCAATTGACACTTTACCAACAGTGTACAAGTGTTCCCTTTTCCCCATACCCTCACCAACACTTGTTCTCTTTTTCCTGCCTTTGTAAAACTAGCCATCCTAACATGAATGTGACGATATCTCACTGTAGTTTTGATTTGCATTTCTCTGATGATTAGTGGCATTGAGCATCCTTTCATGTACCTTTTGGCCATCTGTATGTCTTCTTTGGAAAAATGTTTATTCATGTCCTCTGATCATTTTTATTAGATTATTTGTGTTTTGCTATTGAGTTGTGTGAGTTCCTTATATATTTTGAATATTAATCCCTTATCAGATATAGGGTTTGTAAATATTGTCTTCCAATCTTTAGGTGGCCTTTTAATTTTTTGCTGGTTTCTTTTGCTGTATGAAAACTCTTGAGTTTGATGTAGTCCCACTTGTTTATGTTTGCTTTTGTTGCTTGTGCTTTTGGTGTTGTATCCAAAAAAATGGTTCTCAGACCGATGTCAAGAAATTTTTTCCCTATGTTTTCTTCTAGGAGTTTTATGGTCTTACGTCCACATTTAAGCCTTTAATCTATTTAGAGTTAATTTTTGTGGGTGGTGTAAAGTAGAAGTCCATTTCATACTTTTGCATGTGACTAGTTTTCCCAACTCTGTTAAAAAAACCATCTTTTCCTCACCAAGTACTCTTGGCTCCCATGTCACATTTTAGTTGGCCGTATATGCATGGGTTTATTATCTATTTCATCAGTTTCTATGTCTATTCTTAGGCTAGTACTCTTCTGATTACTATAGCTTTATTGAAATCAGGAGGTATGATGCCTCCAGCTATATTCTTTCACAGGGTTGCTTTGGATATTAGGGGTCTTTTGTGGTTCCATACAAATTTTAGGATTTTTTTTTCTGTTTCTATGAAAGATGCCATTAGAATTTTGATAGAGATTACATTGGATCTATAGATGGCTTTGAATAGTATGGACATTTTAACAATATTAATTGTCCTGATCTAAGAACATAGGATATCTTTCCATGTATTTGTGTCCTCTGTTTCTTCCATCAATGTCTCATAATTTTCAATGTGCAGATCTTTCACCCCCTGGATAAATTTATTCCTAAGTGTTTATCAGTTTTTATGCTATTGTAAATTGGATTCTTCCTTTCTTTTTCAAATAATTTATTGCTAGTGTATAGAAATGCAACTAATTTTTGCATATTGATTTTGTATCCTACAACTTCACTTAATTTATTAATTCTAACTTTTTTTGGTTGACTCTTAAGGACTTTCTGTATATAAGATCATATTATCTGCAACAGATAGTTTGCTTTTTCCTTTCCAATTTGGATAACTTTTATTTCTTTTTCTTATCTGATTTCTTTGTCTAGGACTTCCAGTATTATGTTGCATAGAAATGGTGGGCAGTGAGCTTCCTTGTTTTATTCCTGACCTTAGAGGAAAAACTCTCTGCTTTTCTTCTTTGAGTATAATGTTAGGTATGGACTTATCATATAGGGCTTTTATCATGTTGAGGTATAGTCCATCTATAATTTGTTGAGAGGTCTTTTTCATGAAAAGATGCTGAATTTTGTCTAATGCTTTTCTACATCTGTTGAGATGATCAAATGATTTTATTAATGTGGTGTAACACATTGATTGATTTGCATATGTTGAACCATTTTTGTATCCCAGTAATAAATCTCACTTAATCATCATGTATGACCTTTTTAATGTATTATTGAGTATCCATACTTATCAGAGATAATTGTCTGCAATTATCTTTTTTTGTAGTATATTTATCTGACCTTATTTGGTATCAGGGTGATGTTGGCCTTTTAAAATGAGTTTGGAAGTGTTCCCTACTCTTCAGTTTTTTTGGGAGAGTTTGAAGAGATTTGTATAGACTCTTCTTTAAGCATTTGGTAGAATTCCCCAGTGAAGCCGTCTGGTTCTGGACTTTAGTTTGTTGGGATGTTTTTGATTATTGATTCAATCTTTTTTTTAAATTGGCTTTTTAGATTTTCTATTTTTTCATAATTCAGTCTTAGTTGGTTTTATGTTTCTAGGAATATCCATAACTGTTCATAGTAGTTTCTTAGGATCCTTAGTATTTTTGTGGTATCAGTTGTAATGTCACCTCTCTTTTCTGATTTTATTTCTTTGAGTCTTCTTTCTTTTTGTTCCTTAATCTAGCTAAAGTTTTGTCGATTTTGTTTATCTTTTCAAAAAATTAGCTCTTAGTTTTGGTGATTTTCCATAGTATTTCTGGGTCTATTTCATTTATTTCTGCTCTGATCTTTGTTATTTCTTTCCTTCTACTGCCTTTCATCTGAGTTTCTACTTTTTATAGTTCCTTGAGGTGTAAAGTTAGGTTGTTTATTTGAGATATTTCTTTTTTCTTCTTAATGTGGGTGCTTATTGCTATAAAATTCCTTAGAACTACTTTTGTTGGGACGCCTGGGTGGCTCAGTAGATTAAACAGCTGCCTTCTGCTCAGGTCATGATCCCAGGGTCCTGGGATCAAGTCCCACATCGGGCTCCTTGCTCAGTGGGGAGTCTGCTCAGCTCTCTGCCTGCTTCTGCCTCTGCATCTCTCTCTTTCTCTCTCCCTTTTTTTCCCCTCTCTGAAAAATAAATAAAATCTTTAAAGAAAAAAACATGACTACTTTTGCTATATCCCATAAGTTTTATTATTATATTGCATTTCCATTTTTATTTGTTTCAAGATATTTTTTATTTCCTTTTGGTCTCCTCTTTAGCTCATTAGTTTTGCAAGCATGTATTGTTTAATTTCCACTACTCATGAATTTTCAAGTTTTCCTCCTGTTATGAATTTCTAGTTTCATTACCATTGTGGCTAGAAAAGATACTTGGTGCGATTTTAATCTTATTAAATTTGCAAGGTTTGTTTTGTGACCTAACGTATAATCTAGCCTTGAGAATGTTCTGTATGCATTTGAGAAGACTGTGTTGGGTGGGATTTCTGATATGTCTTTTAGGTCATTTGGTCAAAGGCATAGTTCTAGTTCACTGTTTCCTTACTGATTTCCTGACTGGGTAAACTATCTGTCATTGAAAGTAGAATACTAAAGTCCCCTACTATTATTATATTCTTCTATTTTTTCCTTCACGTCTGTTAGTATTTGCATAATAATAGGTTCTCCGATGTTGGATCTCTCTCTCTCTCTCACTAGAGATAGAAATACAGATATAGAGTATAGACATATAGATTTATAAGTGTTATAGTCTGATGCATATCCCCCTTACCAGGCTGAATTGGCCCCTTTATCAGCATATAACCTTCTTTGTCTCTTGGTACTGTTTTTGACTTAAATTTCATTTTATCTGACGTATGTATAGTTACCCCTGCTCTCTTTTGGTTTCCATTTGCATGGAGTATCTTTTTCCATTTCTTTAGATGTGCATGTCCTTAAAGCTGATGTGAATCTGTAGTAGGGAGCAGCATATAGCAGCATTTTTTTTTTTAATTCATTCACCACCTCTATGAATTTTTACTGGAGAATTAATCCATTTATATTTAAAGTAATTATTAATCAGTGAGGACTTATTAATGCCATCTTACTGTTTTTTGGCTCTTCCCTTATTCCTTTCTTCCTCTTTTGCTATGTTCCTTTGTGAACTGATTTTCTGTAGTGGTATGCTCTGACTCCCTTCTCTTTATCTTTTGTAGGTTTTTGTTTTGTGGTTATGTGAAGCTTATGTAAAATATCTTATTGCTTATTTTAGGCTGATAACAACTGAATTTTGATCATATACAAAAACTCTATCCTCTTACTTACATCTCCATGTTTTATGTTTTTGATGTCATAATATACCTCTCGGTATGTGTGTACTATTAACCAATTATTGTAGTTATAGTTGTTTTTAGTACTTCTGTCCTTTAACTTTTCTAATTGAGTTAAGTGATTTATAAAGCATCATATTAGGGTAGCAGAATGTCCTGAAATTGACTGTGTATTTAGCTTTACTGGTGTGTTTTATACCAGTGTGCAGGTCTTTAAACTCCATAAATTAAGACTTAAGTTTGTAATGTTCAGCTTCTGAGTCCTTTCTGAGTGGTTGCTATACAGTGTGTGAAACCTTTAAAGCTTCAGTGTGCATCATGAGAATCTCAAAGACACACAGCCCCGACTTTGATCCTCCAACTATGAAACGATCTTTTTCTTTTGGCCTTGAGCTCATCATTTTACAACAGTGGATCAGCCTCTATGAGCCCCAAAGAATTCTGTGGCATTTAGAACTTGTAAACAGAAAGGGGGAGAGGAGGGAAGGTCACAGGATCAGGATGCGAGTTGATGAGAGCTTTCCAGTGTTTTTGTTATGGCTGAGAGAGACACACATGTTTCCATGACAACTGAAGTGTGTGGGTGGGAGAAGGGATGGCTGGCACACTCTGGCTGTGGTTGGTTTCCCTTTCTTGTTCTTTCTGGTGTGTTGGTGGCCTTCTCTGAGCACATAGAATTAAGTGTTGTTGTTTTCAATTTTGTTTGGGAGTTAGGCTAAAATAGAAATTGTACATGGTTGCTCATGGGATGTTAAAGCAGAAATTAACATGTCAAGAATTATCTTCTTGTTCATGGATGAAGATAATGAAGCTCAGAGAGCTGGTTCTGCTCAGCGTGGGGTCTCACATCTAGTAAGTGGCAGAACTCAGAGAAAAGCCCAGGTCTTCATACCTTTCTCCTTCACCAGAGCAATTCGATACACATGTTACCAGAAAGAACTAGAATCGTTTCTTATGAGGATTTAGTGATGCACCCACAAATCAACATTCCAAAGCCTGTTCTGACTTTCTCTTGATGAGTTTTAAATATAGTATAATGGCCGTACGAAATAAATCTTCAGATTCCAAACTTGACAATGTCCTTCAGCTCCATTCTCTTTTTGGATCACAAGGACATATTTCTATTTTATTGCAAATTGAACATAAGCAGCTTTACTACACAGCCAGCAGTTTAGCAAGATCATTTTAAGTTGCAACCCTCTCTGGTTTTATCTTGAATGAACTTGAGGTTTGTGTGTGTATAATCAATTTCAGGTGGTACATTTCACCTGTCTTCGAATGGACTGTGGCCAGTTCCGTGGTGGTCTCACGCTGTGGATTTATACCCTCTGTGCTGTTTTCATTTCTAGGACCAGATCTTTATGGAAAATGTGGGTGCAGTGAAGCAGCTCTGCAAACTAACCCACAACCTTGAAGAAAGGATAGAGGAGTTAGAAATATGGAACAGAAAGCTGGCCCGGCTGAAGCGGCTCAGTAGTTGCAAGTCCTCAGCCAGCGAAGCAAGCTCCATCAGGTACATCCCAAGTACCACAGGCACAGGAGTTGGAAGGGAGGAGAGAATAGGGCCTCTCCGTAACTAGTCCAATGAAATGGTCTTTCTGATCCAGCAGCAGCCATCACTTTCTGATGCTGCCATCCCTCTTCTCTTTCTTGTTAAGATTTTTTTCATTATTTGACAGAGGGAGAGAGAGCACAAGTAGACAGAGCAGCGGGCAGAGGGAAAGAGAGAAGCAGGCTCTCCGCTGAGCAGGCAGCCCCATGAAGGACTCTATCTCAGGATGACCTGAGCTGAAGGCAGCAGCTTAACTGACTGAGCCACCCAGGCACCACCCCTCCCCTCTTTTAAAAATGTTTTGGAAGACAATTGCCTTATGTGGTAATTTTCTTATTTTTTCTGTTGCTGCTTTAAAAAGAAAACAAAACATGAAGTAGCTGTTTAAGAGCAAAGTGTTATATGAAATGTTACATTTTAGCAAAGGGACAACTTCTCCTTTAAGGAGGAGAAGGGGCCTTTTCTAAATTTAGAAAATCATGTTTCTTTCTCAGGGAAAAAACTTCTAGTCTTTTTTTATTTTTCCTCATTACTTAAGGAGGTAAATGCACATTTCCTGGGGTCTAATTATGAGAAAAAAGAAATATAAGGTTTAATGCATTCATTTATGCTTACTAAGGTTCTTTTTCACAAAAGAATCTCTCAATTGCTTTGACTTTTGCTTTTTAAAATTAGCACTGTATTACCAAAAAAAAAAAAAAAAAAAAAAAAGAAAAGAAAAGAAAAGAAAAGAAAAAAAGAAAGAAAGTCATACTGCTGTGTTAGTAGCAGCCTGGGCTTTTGTCTTATAACTCCCAGAGAGGCATTTGAATAGTAATTAACATTCTCTCTCTCTCTTTTTTTAAAGCAAATTTAGCAGAGCTCTTAGTGCGTCTTCTCCAAGAAGGTCCATTCCCAAAAAAACCAACAAGGTAAATAGAATTAAATTTGTAATGAATAATGATGATGTTTTTTCTATACCCCCCTAAAGTCTTTAGAGAAATTGATCAAAAATGCTTTTCTTCATTTATTTGCTGATAGACACACTACTTTGCATCCTTATGCACTTTAGTTTTTTTTTTGTTTTTTTTTTTTTAAGATTTTATTTATTTGAGAGAAAGAGAGACAGAGCATGAGCAGTGCATAGAGGGAGAGGGGATGGGCAGGGCTCAATCCCAGGACCCTGAAATCATGACCTGAGCTGAAGGCAGATACCCTTGTACTACCCCTTTAATAGATACTAAGTGTTTTTTCAAAAAGATGTTTAGAAAAAGGAGTGTAGAACATGCTCATTTCAGAAATACTGTTCTGCCAGCTTTTATTTATACTGCCCACCCCCCCAGTGAAATTCATCAGCCTCCACATGCACTTGGCCCTTGGCTGCAAGTTCTTGACCTAATTCCTTATCTATGGCTTCAGAAGTCCCGGAGAGGCTTCCGTCACTTCCCCAAATCCCTTTTTTCCCTTTGTTAATTAGTACTGGTCGTGCAAATGGGTAAAATAGGTGTTCACTTTCTTATAAGTGTAAATTGTTATGGTTTTATTAATGAATAAAGAGAACTTTTCTCAAACAGGTTAACATTGACAGTAAGTGTACAGAGAAGCTGCAGTATTCCTGTCCTAGCTGCAGTTCACAGAGAGCTGGGAGAATGCCTCTGTGACCCACCCGTGCTGCACAGCTGGCCCTTCCCAGGAGCAGAGTCATGACCTTCATCTATATCCTGTTAAGGGCTGACCCCTTTTATCTCTACTCATGTTATACTGCACTGACCTATTCTAAAAGGATTCAGGAAGAGTTTAATATTCTACTAAAAACCGCTAAAATGTTCTGTTGCTGACAAGCTACTTGGTATACCAAAAACCATAAACACATGGATAAATATGTATGTAGAAGTGTCCTTGGCCAAGTTACTTAATTGCACTGAGAAATAAAGATAATAATAATATATACCTTGCAAACATTAGTCATGGGGTTAAATAAAGGGAAGCCCTTAGCCACAGTGCCCAGCACAGAGCAGTTTGCTCGATAAACACAGACTATTAAAAATATTGTGTAAGAAAGGTGCCCTTTGCACTAACAGTTTGCAGTGGGATGGAGGGAGAGGTACCTACATCTCTGGAGGCCCCGATCGATGACGTTGGGTCACATGCAACCTCTAGCTCTCACTTTGCACCCAGGGAATCTCTTTATTTTGCAGTTATCTCAGAATATTAACTAGAATGTGTCATTTATGAGAACAGGCCCTATGTGTGTCTTCCACATTCTGCATCCCCAAGGACTGGCATATAGTAGGTACTCAAGAAATATGGAGGGGTGCCTGGGTGGCTCAGTGGGTTTCTGCAATCGGCTCAGGTCCTGGGATTGAGCCCTTTATCAGGCTCTCTGCTCGGCAGGGAGCCTGCTTCTCCTCTCTCTCTCTGCCTGTCTCTCTGCCTGCTTGTGATCTCTGTCTGTCAAATAAATAAATGAAATCTTTAAAAAAAGAAAAAAGAAATACAGAAAGCCCAGTCTGATAATCTCCCTGAAGATTAAAAACATTAAATGGTTCAGTGTCTTGGATATGTTGTGGTGGGGGAGGGAGTTGGGTTGGAGACCAGTAGAGGATTTATGTAGGTATTAAGGGACTCATTCAACTCAGAGACCTCTTGCAGTCCCTGTCGTAAGCTGGTGGGAGGCAAAGGTGAGTAAGACATGACCCCTTCTAAGGCATTTCTAGGTAGCCAGGGAAGATCAGAGGAAAATACAAAGAACAGTTTTATATGGATGTGGGGAATATTGCAAAGGTTCAGAGTGCTACAGGAGCATATGGGGACGGGGCCTTCCAAAAGGAGAAAGCTCTAGCTGGCTACAGGAGAGGTTCCAGAGGGAATGGTATAAGCCAAGGTCTAGGGGCTGGCACTGGCTTCATTGAAGGGTTAGGTGAGAGCTGGTTATGGAGGAGAGTGGAAACAAGCCTGAAAACATAGGGAGGGCTCAGATATCCTGGACCGCCTATTAAGGAGTTCACTTGGTATGCCGTGAAAACCTTCTGAATGGTAACAATAATATCTAAGTTGTAGAGTGTTCTCTTGCTTTACAGACAGAAAAATTGAGGCAGCCTAGCCCAGTGGTTAGGAGCACAGATTCTGGAGCCAAATGTCTTTTGGTTTAAATCCTGGCTCTGTGACTTACTAGCAGTGTGATCTTGCATGAGGAACTGAACCTTCATTTTTTCCCCTTCTCCATAAATTGGGGCACCTGGCTCATAGGTTTGTTGTTGTTGTTGCTGTTTTTTTTTAAGATTTTGTTTATTTATTTGACAGAGAGATCACAAGTAGGCAGAGAGGCAGGCAGAGAGGGAGGGGGAAGCAGGCTCCCTGCTGAGCAGAGATCTCGATGTGGAGCTCGATCCCAGGACCCTGGGATCATGACCTGAGCCGAAGGCAGAGGCTTTACCCACTAGCCACCCAGGCGCCCTGCTCATAGTGTTGTTAAGAATTATCATGAGGGTTAAATAAATTTTTATATATAAAGCACTCAGAATATGGCACATAATAAGTGCTGTATAAGCCTTCACTCCTTTCTTTTCTCTCCCTTTCTTCCTTTCTTTCTTTCTTTCTTTCCTTCTTTCTTTCTTTTTCTTTCTTTAGTAGGTTCCATGTCCAGCGTGAAGCCCAATGCAAGGTTTGAACTCACGACCTTGAGACTGAGACCTGAGCTGAGATCAAGAGTCGGGTGCTTAACTGACTGAGCCACCTAAGCACCCTAAGTGTTCACTCTTATTAGCATTTTCAAACCCACTATTTGAGTGGCTCTCATACTTTGGCATGTTATCAGAGTGTTTCAGGGAGCTGGAGAAAGTAGAAGGAATGGGGATGTTTTGCTTCCCCTGTGGTGTCTTTTTTTTTTTTTTAAGATTTTATTTATTTATTTGACAGAGATCACAAGCAGGCAGAGAGAGAGAGGAAAGCAGGCTCCCTGCTGAGCAGAGAGCCGGATGCGGGGCTCCATCCCAGGACCCTGGGATCATGACCTGAGCCGAAGGCAGAGGCTTTAACCCACTGAGCCACCCAGGTGCCGCCCCCCCCCCCCACCGTGGTGTCTTTGCAGGAGGTCTTGGCTAATTCCCATAGGTCACTTTCCCTTCCATGACACCAACCCCTAGGTATCCTCTGTTCCTCAGAGCCTCTGTGATCCTTAGGTCATTGAAACATTGCATGTGGGTGGAGTGTGCTACTCTTGGGTTGGGTGGGTATGTCAATGAGCAAAGTGCTGGGGGCTGGCTGGGAGCAACTGGTGGGCCTTACCATGGTAAGAAATCGGGCTGGGCCTCGCCTCAACTTCCACACAGCTGCCAATGGTAATACTTGTTCTGGAGGAGGATTGAGGTCTCCTGTGTAGCTCTCATCCAATCTAATGTTCCTCTTCCTTTCTTTTCTTTCTCTTCCTCCAAGAGATAGATGGGTGATCCCTGCTGTGTGTTGGTGGTTGGGATGATGTAGGAAGACCTTCAGGCCTTTGCACGGAATTTTCTAGGGCACTTTGGTTTTTAATAAATTCCAAAGTAATTCAAATGCAGACCTGAATGGAGAACCATTTCACGATTGGTTGGACCCACCCAATAACTGAAATGTTGGCAGGTATTATCATTCCTATTTTATTGATGAGGGAAATGAGGATCAAGGACGTTTAGATGACTTGTTCAGCACCTGGCTCCAAGCCTAACTCCAGGTCTTAGGTCAGTTCCCTACACTAGGTCAAAGGGTTTGAAGCAAATGCATGGAGATTTAAAACAACCCAGCAGCTGTGGGGAGGGGGTTAGAGGGGCAGCTCTTATCCTGAGACTAATGCTATTTAATTACAACTGATTCAGCAATTTCATTGAGTCCCTTCTCTGCCCAGCACATTATCAGACCCTCCTCTGCACAGTTCCAGTGAGATACAAGAATGGTATAAACTATTCCCTTCTTGCTATTCAGAATGGCTTCCAGCTGCCCTTATGGGTGACTCAGTTATAAGAGCCCTGCGGGTTTACATCTAGGCTAAAAACTTATATGATTAACCCCACCCCAACCCCCAATATAACATTGAGGAGCATTTTAGTTAGTCAGATAACCTGCCCAAGAAATTAAAATAAAGACCAGTTTTAAGCTATTTCTTAACTACCACCATCCTCCCATTCTCTTCCGACAAAAAGCACAATTCTGGCCTGTACTCTGCGGCAGAAACAAAGGGAACACGCCCTATGGCATTAGTAGGGAAGCTCCTATTTCAGGGGCACCTTATTAAAGTGGACAGAAAGCTCCTCCTATCTTTTCAGCCAGATTCACCACCAATTACACAGCTGTTTCTACTCTGTAATTCTTGGCCCATTCCTCATATGCAAGTTTTTATGCCAATATGTATCAGTCTTAGAGGTTTGCCTCAGTGGCTTCCTAGAGACTATAACTTACTTATTATTAGAGTCCTTATAGTGTTATACATAATAGTGCTGAAAGAATATTTGTTGAGTGGGTATAAGAATCAGTAAGACACAGGCTCAGAACGGTCCTTAAAAATAGGGAGCAGAATTGAATACCAATGTGGATGATTTAAAGAGTACTTTTTATCATGGATCGTAAACGTTTTTTCCATGATGTGTCATGATGCCTGAAATTCTTCCACCGGAATTTATTCCATCACGTCTTGAAGACCTTCTGATTTTCAGGGATGTTGTAGTAAAGGAAATGAACATCTGGGTCCTGACAGTATCTTGTCTGATAGGTCCTCTGCTCCCATAAAACTTCGAGAATAAGCACGAAATGAATGGCACAGACGCGGGTCCTGTGGGATGGCAGGGAAGAGACAGGTGACTGTGAGCTGGAATGTAAGGAAAGGGAGAGGCTTGAGCTAGGCTCTGGAAGAACTTCATTTTCAGGGACAGACCGGGGAGATGTGGGCTGAAGAGAGCACACTTGCCGGTCCACTGGGAGCAGCAAAATTCCCTGCTGGGAGAGAGTCTTCAGGGGTCCTTCTCGCAATTAGCATTGCTGGTTTATCACTGCTTCTGACTGAACCTTTTTTACAGGTTTATTTTTCAGGAAAAAAACAGCTGTGTCCTAACTGGGTTTTCCAGACCTTGGTTATAACACTCATTGCCGTGATGGCATTTTGGTAAGAAAAACTTCAGTGTTATGCTCTGCCAAGCTCTTTTTTTTCTTCCCATATTCTTTTTCTCACCTATGAACTAGGGACTGACCTACGTGCTTTGAAGACAGGGGGCCCTTAAAAAAAAAAAAAAAAGATTTTATTTATTTACTTGGGAGACAGAGAGACAGGGAGAGGACAAGCAGGGGGCAGGCAGAGGGAGAAGCAGGCTCTTTGCTGAACAGGGAGCCCCATGTGGGACTTGACCCCAGGACCCTGAGATCATGACCTGAGGGGGAGGCAGACACTTAACTGACTGGGCCACCCAGGTGCCCTGAAGGGGCCCTTTTTAAGCTCATATTCTGGAGGAAAAAGCATGGGCTTTCTGTACTTAAATGTGAGATGAAAGATAATTTTTTTTTCAATCAACTGATAATTTTTAGTAGCTCATTATGCTGTGTGTGTGTGTGTGTGTGTGTGTGATATGTTTCAGTCTTACAAATAATTGTCTGAAATTGCTAGTTCTTTTTCCTGTCTACTTGGGGGAAGTCAGAGAGGGCAATCAGGTACAACCTGTTCTCCCCCAGACACTCCTATTTGTTAGGATTCTTCTAGACTCTTCAGTGAAGACCCCACCCCAAAAGGGCCTTTGAGATAACCCCAAGATATATAACATATTGAAACTGCAGCCAAATGTACCCAGCAGCTGAAGCCAGCAAACGCAGTAAGGACAAAGGATTCGCTGGGAGCAGAGCAGCGGGGGACTTGACCGCTCTCTGTCCTCAGCAGGGCTCTTCCTCCGGGATCGCCCCTCAGGCTCCAGGCCTTGGTCATCTTGCCTCTGTCCTCTGGACCTTGTTGTTTTTGGTCTATTTGCATGGTCACAGGGGTATTTATCTCTAAAAAAATGCTTTATGAGTGTGGGAAAGGACTGCCTTTTGGGCTTTGTCTCAAGGGGCACAGTTGTTCTGAGAGGCAAAGGAAGGATAGTGCCAAGGTGCTGGTAGTTATAAAAGGTAGTGTGAGTCTCTCTCTGTGCCCTGCTCTCCCCTCAGCATTTCAGCTTTTCACTGGCTACTGCCCACCTTGTGAAGCACCACAGGTAGGTGACAGACACCAGAACACAGAATCCCCCCCTGGAAGCCGCAGTCTTTTTCTCACTCTCCTAAGCAAGCTGTCCTCCCCTGGGATTCCCAGATCAGGACAGTGTGAGCATCTACTTTAGCAGACATACACAGCAGACCTCTCTAGAGATACAGTGTCCTGTGAAAACCCAGCAGTATGGCTATAAGAAGTCTAATTCTGATGTACAGAGACTGCTTTTTGAACATGCGTATCAGAATTTTCTTATGAATTCCAGTATCGTGAACCACTAAGATCCTAAGTGGGAGGTTATGGGGCTTGTTAAATTTGTTTCTGGCCTGTGGTAGCAAGAAGGGTCAAAACCAGAATTTGCCCCCAAAGAAAGGAGCAGATGTCCATTTCATTCTATAATTCTGGAGGTTCTCTGGGTCATGCATTGAAGTAGATGCCAGAGACAAATTAGAAAGAGCACTTCAGGATGACTTGTAGGGAGACGGAAGGGGATCTGGGAGAACAAAGTGAGGGAGACTGGGTCACGGCAAGCAGTTGCCAGGGTGACACAACGGATTCTGTCTGCCGGCATCTCTGGGGCTCGGCACCACTTTCCCCAGACAGGGCTGTGTCTGCTGGGGAGTAACCTGCTGCTGAGAACACTCTGGAAACTTCTTCTTTATGAGTGGAATTCAAACCTGTGGCATATTTCCTTGTGTATATTTAATAATAGTAAATCTACCACCTTTGAAGGGGAACAGTGTAACAAGGAGTGGAGTCTAGGGAGCCAGGTGTGAAGGTGTATTGTGCTCTGAAAAGACAGGCAGACAGAAGATGTCAAAGAAGCAGCCAAAGGGTTTGGCATCTATGCCTGACTAAACCCATGCAGCCTTTCCTCTCCCGGGGCCACGGGGCGGACACCCTCCACCAGGGGGATGTGAACTCCGCTCTGACTTTTTCCTGCAGGGAGCAGAGGGTTGCCTCCAGCGATTTACAGCTTCCTCTTGTAATCTTCCACTGGTGACAGACGTTTCTGAGGCAGCTTGCCAGGGCCAGGGGGCTGCTCTCTGGAAAAATCCATCAGTGCGGAACACCCCAGAGCCTCTTTGCTCTAGGAGGGGGAGGGCTTTCTCTTACCAGGGCAGAGAAGCAGAACGGTGCTGGTTTCCATGGTGCTTCTGTCAGCCGTGGCCGCATCCCCCCCCACATACCCCGCCGTGTGGCCTGTGAGAGTGTATCTCTGGCCAGCTGGTTGTGTGAGATACAGATGAACTCAAATCTGTCACATAATGTTCCCTTCTTATTTTTTTCTTTTTTTAAACAGTGCCTTGACGATAGTCTCTCTTTACATACTTAGCTTAAAAGATCAGAACCAGCGTGCCCCAAATCTTCCTCTGAGGTGAGAGTTTTGGCCTTGCTTTCCTTTGGGGAGAAGGATCCTTGAGGGCTCCTTCATTAATCACTTGGTTTTCTTCCTCCAGCAATATCACCAGCTCTCAGGAGCCTGCCCTACCGCCCACAGCCTCCCCCTCAGGTAAGATTTAAGATTTTCACATTCCTCACTCTCAAACCCGGCCCCCTGTTTCCTGTGACTTGTCAACAAAAGAACCAGCTTTTCAGGTTAACCTTGTCGCTTCCCTCCCTCTGCCTGATGCTTTGCAGCACCGAATACATCCCTGGCAACCACACAGTCCTCTTTCCCAGTACCAGAAATCACTTTCTGTGAGATCCTGCCCTGTCAGGAGACTTACTGCTGCCCCATCTGGGGAAAGAGAGGAGTCCCCTCCAGTCCTGTGCGAAGGCTGTCTCAGGAGGAGGAAACCCATCAGAGGCCATGGGCAGGTAAAGAATGTCCAAAGTGAAGCATCTAGGGCACTGAAACCTGAGGTGTTTTACTTTGCAAATATTCACTTGCCTGATCTGTTAATGGTCCCAGACAATGGTTCTACTTTTCTCTTTGGTGCGGCAGTCTCTTTAAAAACACAAGTACAGAAACTTGCAGTCCTCTATAATATTGAGTTCCCTGCCCAGTGATGAAATTATAGCTGAGTAAGTGAAAGGGTTTCATTTGTCCATTGCCAACAAAGATAGTAATAGTAGAACATGTAAAGTAATCTTGGGTGGCTGGGTAGATTTTCTGGCTCACTTAGAACTTATAAAATGATGTCCTCTCTGGGCTTTCTGCCCACACCAAGCAGGGCAAAATGTAAAAGGCTTTGGAAGTCTAATGAGTTCAGGGTAAGCTGCAAGTCAGTGAAAATCACAACCCCTGTCCGAATATCTCTCTCTCTCTCTCTCTCTCTCACACACATACACACACACACACACACAGAATTTTTTAAGAAGCAGATTTTTCATCTTAAAAAAATTATGGAGACTTGATTAAGGGCTAAAAGTATAATTATCTCTGTAAATCCATGTGTAATACATCCAAATGGATACTAATTCATTATTGTTTTGGGGAACCTTCTGCACATCCACAACAAGGGTATAGAATAATGATGACAGTCACAGAAGTACATACATATTAGCATGACTTATCCGTCAGGATGCTGTAGCAGCAACAGCTCCTGAATTACAGTGGCTTAATGTAGTAGACATTGATTTCTGACTCTCTCTCTTTGTCAAATGTAGATCAAAGAGGGCTCTCGCTCATCATCTCCTTTAGAATCTAACTAATGGAGACTCCACTTCAATCCATATTTCTGCAATCTCTGTAGCAGTGGTAAGAGAACATGGCTCTTAAAGCTCCCACCTACATGTAGCATGTGTCACTTCTGCTTACATTTCTTTGGCCAAAGCAAGTGACATTGGTCATGTCTCATCTAAAAAACAGTTGACAGGGGTGCCTGGGTGGCTCAGTATGTTAAAGCCTCTGACTTCGGCTCATGTCATGATCCCAGGGTCTTGGGATCGAGCCCTGCATAGGGCTCTCTGCTCAGCGGGGAGCCTGCTTTCTCCTCTCTCTCTGCCTGCCTCTCTGTAATCTCTCTCTCTCTGTCAAATAAATAAATAAAATCTTAAAAAAAAAAAAAAACAGTTGATAAACTGAAGACCTAATGTATGCCTAGAAAAAGATGAACCAGAATTTTTTGGGCCGTCCAAATGACTGACATGTACAGTATGGTCACTGGTTGAAGTTTGGAGGCAGTGGTATGATTTTTTCCCTTTTGATATTACTGCATATCCTAGAGTTGAATAACTTCTACAAATCATCCTCCTCCTCCTCACCATTGCCACCGCCATCACCATCATGATGGAATGAGATATTGCTGTACACAAAAACACTGCCATAAGTTGTCTACATGAATAAACCATTCCATCCCCACAAGCCTGAAAGATAGGTACTATTATCTCCATTTTTTTCCAATGAGGGGTGAGGTGTGGAGAGTTTTTCCCTATATCTGTAGGAGGCCATGCTTGTACTGTTTTTTCTCATGAAAGCAACTTTTGATTGAACTTGGGATGAGATGCACTACTATAAGGCAAAGATAAAGCTTCCATGTGAAGAAAGGAATGTGTTTCAGTCATCATATTCTCAGTAGTTTCAAATACGGAAAAGTCTAGTACTGTTAAAAAAAAATCCCTTAAAGCCTTCATCCCTCATGAAAGCACATGGACCCTTGTGACTGGTCAATCCTTTTCCTACCTCGGGAGCCCATGTTGGGTATACTAGGAGACCTCGTCTGAGAGTGGTCCTCAGAAGAGACCATCTCACCTATGAGAGATGTGCAACCATGGGTCCTGCGCGGGAAGAGGTCCTGGACTGAGCCAGTCTTCATTTTCAAAAATGTTCTTGACCCTTGAGCAAACACATTCCCATTCCCAAACACAACCAGCCCTTCATGGGCAGAGCAGTCTTATCCAACCGATGAAGGCTTATTCCTCTCCACTCTGGGACACTGAGTGCCTGCATGTCTTCCATTGCCCACGTCGGGGAGACTCCGAAGAGACTCCTAGAGAAAGAAGGGCTGCTCCACAGTGCCTGGCTGTGTCCTCCTAGATGCTGTAATCAGCTTCTCTGGGTAAAAATGGAATGTAAGTCTTGCTCTGCCAGGCTCCCCGGTGCATGGGGAGAGTGGTCTCCTCTTCCCGCTTCCAGCCGGAGAGAGATAGAAAGGATTTACATGTTCTTTTCACTGTCACCTTCTAGAAACCTGCAAACTTTTGGCAATTTAGAGTCTTGTAGAATGTGAGAGCAGTGAACCAGTGATACCTAACTTTTTACTCCATAGACTCTACTATTAATTCATTCTTCTTTTATAATTATTTGACAGAGAAAATACATAGAGGATGTTACTGTAAACTGTTAAGCTTTTAGTCAAATTATTTTTGTTAACCCTGCAGCAACATTTGAAGAATAGTACAAGCCCGTGGGAGAGTTGTTACTTTTTCAAGGGTGCAGACGCCACTGACCGCTTTGTGCAATCACCTGGGGTTCCAAGGTCCCCAGGTCAGGAACACCTCTGATTGATACCACTCACCCACTGGCCAGCTGATGAAATGGAGGCTCAGGACCTTGCTTAAGGTTCTGCAGTAAGTGACTAGCACAGTTGCCACAGGAACCTGAGTCCCCTGTGTCCGTGCCCTGGGTTCCTGCCCATCTACCATGATCTCTCTTTTATTTGGGCACCGTGTGCACATGTACTAGGGATCAACTCCAGAGGAAAGCCAAGTGGGTACTGACAACTGGAATACCTGCCATCTAGTTAGGCCTGGGTGCCTATGGGCATGGCAAGCCACATAGAAAGCCCCTTTGGCATGCCCCTCCTCCAGGGTTGCCTGGAAGAGGTCCCTGAGGTGGGGTGTTTCTGGTGGTATAAAGAAAGTGTCTTCTCTGCTGCTGCAGGTCCATCCTTCCCCTTTGTCCTGGGTACTATGTGACACTAGGGTTCCTAAATCTGAAAGTGGGGAAAGCCAGGCAAACTCTTTCAACCATCAACCTTTCAAACATCAGAAACTCAGATGTTTCTGAGACATTGACAACTAACTAAAAATGGAAGAATAAGGACTCCTGGGTGGCTGAGTTGGTTGAGCATCTGCCTTCAGCTCGGGTCATGATCCCAGGGTTCTGGGATCGAGTCCCACATGAGGCTCCCTGCTCAGTGGGAAGCCAGCTTCTCCCTCTGCCTGCCATTCCCCCTACTTGTGCTCACTTTCTCTCTCTCTCTGACAGATGAATAGAATCTTTAATAAAAAAAAATTAAAGGATAAAAATTTTAAAAAGAAATTCCATGGTTAAGGAAAAAACCAAACAAACATGTTGGAATAACTCTCTAGGACGAAGAGTAATATCTAGCAGTTTACCAAGCCCCAGAAAACACTTATGAGCTTCTTTTCTAAGGGGTAAGACATCTAGTAAAATAAGGGAAGGGAAATTAGTATTTTTATGATATGCTGAGTGCAAGCCATTTTTCTTCTTTTGGGCCCAAGCTGATTATATAAAACGTCTCTCAGAAAGGTTCTCCCCCCTCCCCACTTAGTATAGAAGGTTTGGGTTAGACTAACCAAGAGGTGGAGAGTGGGTATTTTGGAATACTGAGTTTCTACTCTGAGGAGCCAACTGAGTGCGATGGATTAGATTTTAATCTATGGAAACAATAAAGACCTAAATAGCCAGAGTTAGATAGGAAAAAGTAAAGAGTTTATGAGGAGAAAAATCTATGGAATTCTACAGATGTTAAGAATTTTGGTGAGGACTTAAAAAAAAAAATCTCATGAAACTAAAAGGCATGGGAATTTATGCTTATTTTGTTTTGGAGACCAGAACTCTGGGAAGAGCAAATGGCAGAAAGAAACTGACTCCCTGTGTTAAAGGACACAGTCATCAATCGGTTGGGCTCATTGACTTTTTCTTGGCATGAGTCTGGTTCAATCAGGAAAGAAAAAGGTATCCAAGATGCTGTTTTGGAACTCAGCCATGCAGCACAATTTTATAAGTAATACTATATACACACTCTACCACAACAGGATATGCTTTGGTTGGAGACCATCTTACCAGAAGTTTCTAATTTAGTTTATTAGGAGATCTTTTCCGCTGATTGCAAAATCTGTCTCCAGCTTCACAATGAAAACTGCTGGAAGTGTATATTAAGTTTATAGTGAATATTACTGGAAGACATTTATAAAATGAGAACCACCCCTGTTTGACTACAGGAGAATTTATGGTTTTCTAATAACCAGCCTTTCAGAATTGAATAGTCTTGCCTCAGAGAAGTGACAAACTGGAAATGTTTTATAGGAGATTTAAAATTTATTTCCAATCCTGCATTTGAAAAGCTATTTTCATAATTCTAATCTGCAAGATTATCTCTCCTTAACTTTACCTTTTTATTACTGTTTTTTAAAATACTGTTATCCATCAGATACTAAATCCTGTCACAGGATTCTGTGTCTCCAGGAACATGAAAACATGCTTCTCTGGAAGTGAGGCAACTCTGTAATTCTGTTGCCAAAATTTATAATGAGTCCTGTTCCTGCAAATTCAGTGGGAAAGTAGAAAAAGAGGTAAGGGATGGAAACAGACAGGATGGAGAAGTTCTGGTTTCTTCTTCTTTCTATGTTTCAATTGCCATATAAATTCACATCCTTCTATGGAAGCAATCATAAGCAAAACTCATAGCAGGGGACGTGTGCTTGACAAAGATTGGAATAGCTGGAATCCAAGAAATCTAGAGGCCTTTTGGACAGCACATATATTTATACCCAAAGGGAAATATATATTCAATTTTCTAGAAAATTCTCATGTGTCAAGATCCATTTCTTTCTTTTTTTTTTTTTTTTAAGATTTTAAAAATTTATTTACCTGACAGAGATCACAAGTAGGCAGAGAGGCAGGCAGAGAGAGAGGAGGAAGCAGGCTCCCCACTGAGCAGAGAGCCTGATGCAGGGCTCCATCCCAGGACCCTGAGATCATGACCTGAGCCGAAAGCAGAGGCTTTAACCCACTGAGCCACCCAGGCACCCAAGATCCATTTCTTTTTAATGATGAGGTCATGATCCTAGAGTCCTGGGATCAAGGCCTGCATTGGGCTTTATGCTCAGTGGGGAGTCTGCTTTTCCCCCCACCCTGCCTGCCTCTCTGCCTACTTGTGATTTCTGTCAAATAAATAAATAAAATGTTAAAAAAAAAATGAAAAGGATCATATTAGGCAAGACGCTCCGGAAACCTGCCTCTCCTTCAAATTCTCTCTCCCTCCCCTTTGCCAACAGGGTGAAGGAACTCAGGTTTCCATGTCCATTCCCAGCATCCCTCTGCACTCATCGGCTGGCAATTTCCCCTTTGAGTGTGTAAGAGGAAACATTTTTCTAGAGGGTATATGATGGGCTCTGCTGCTTCTTTCCCTTCCCCTCCTCCTTCCAGCCTCCCACTTTGCTGAGCACCTGCAGAGAGCCCAGGATTACCTTACCTGGGGCAATGGCAGGTGCATAAGTTGAGTGTAGGCTTCTAGAAGCTCACAGTCATTTTTGTGGACAGGTAAACAAGCCTGTGTGCTTAGTGTAGGAAGTCCTAACCATGGCAGATTTACTTAGGAGTGATGGCACCCAAGTAATGTGTGCTCTAGCATTTGCTTTCCATCCTGAAATTCCACACAGAAACATGAATAGAAACTTGTTTTAGATCTTGCATCTCTTTCTTATGAAAGCCACACACCTTATATTAACATCTGTCTCTTGTTTAATGAGGGTACTGTTTTTGTGTTTTACCCCAAACTATGTTGAAAAATATAAACATTATTTAATGCAAAGGAAGGAATACAATGAACAGAACATAGCCTTGAGAAAAAAATCAGCAAATTAAAAAAAAAAAAAGACTGCAAAACCTTCAAAATTCTATTTAAAGACTTGTTTAGTAACCCACTTTCACCATTCACTTTAAGATATTTTTCCCCCAAAGCCTCACAACGATCCTCTGAATAGTTACCTTTCCCAAACTGCTTGTAAAGTGCCTTTTCAGCTGTGACAGGGCAAAACCACTCCCCCACTTCCTTCCTTCCCCACAAGCCAGCTCCAAGCCCCCCACACCACTGATTTGCTGCTTTGGCACTATGGTCCCCACCTGGGGCTTTAAGCTCTTTTTTTCCTGTGTGGATCACATTATGCTAGGAGTTAGAGAGAAATCAGAGAATTTCAATAGAGGTTCTCTATTCTCGGGTTTTCAAGAAAGGGCAAAAATACCTACAAGTAATAAAACAGTGATGATATACTTTTGATGTGATAACAGACCACTAACTGATCACCACATGGGTGGTTCTGTAGTAAGGCACTGACGTCAGAGCGGCGAAGCCTTGAGCCACAGTGATCCGACCTGCTATGGCTGCCATCACAAAGGACCACAGACTGGGCAACTCCAACTACAGAATTTATTTTCTCACAGTTCTGAAGACCAGAAGTCCAAAATCAGGGTGTTAACAGGTCTGGTTTCTTCTGAGACCTCCCTCCTGGACTCACAGATGGCCACCTTTGCTGTGTGTGCTTGCAAGGTTTCCTCTCTGCCTGTCCCTGGTGTCTTGAGTGTCCGAATCTCTTCTTATCGGGGGGACACCAGCCAGATTGGATTAGAACCCAGCATAACGGCTTCGTTCTAACTTGATTGCCTCTTGAGAGGCCCTATCTCCAAACAGAGGCATGTTCTGAGGGCTTGGGGCTTCAACGCGAGAGTTTGGGGAACACAGTTCAGCCCAAAACAGATGGCTTCTTGGGAAAGATGAGAACATATTAGATCCATAAGAAATGAGGTAGCATTGGATGGGTGGAAAGGCAGGAGTGAGAACGGGCGGAGAAACATTCAACTGACAAAAGGGACACACATACTGGGTTTCCTCTCATCCTGGCCAAGCCTTAAAGTTTGACAGACTTTTTTCCTCTTCAGAAGACAGAAGCTTGTCCTTCCTGGCTAGAGATGCGCTAACCAGCCCTGACTGGGGGAGTGACTGTAAGTTTACATCTGAGCGACTTTCCTTTGGCTTCAGGGTAGAGGCCCTGGGAGTGGCAACAGGCAGTGAAAGCAATATAGGAGTGAGGACGGGGGACAAAGGCTGCACCCTGCAGCTAACGCTCATGGGGATTAGGGTTAGGTAACCATTAAGGAGGCTTAGAGTAGTAGCTTAGCGTTCACTACTAGAGTAGAGGAGGTTATCTCCATGGATTTTGATAATTTGTTTGAACCTCCTACATTCTTCTTCAATTCTGACTGTACTTTTCATTTGTTTTCTAAATTTTTTTTTTTTTTAAAGCTTTCTTTCTTGGCCAGATTGCATTTCACACTGCACCCTCCATTTTCAATAAATGTCAATTTAGTTGGATTTCCAGGGTCCAGAAATTCTTTTGGATGTTATGGGGCTACCTATTAGAACGTGGGTTTTTATGAGTTTTCTTAAAATTTACTGTAACAACAACAAAAAGACTTCTCCCCTTCCCCTTCCCTCCCCTTCTTTTTCCATTTATATGCAAATGGAACCCATTTAATCTAGGAAACTCTTCTTTCACTTTGGGTAATTTGGAGACTTTGTAGAAGCAGGATAGTTTTCCTCTGCAGAAGAGTTTACTTTCTCTGTTTCTTCTCAATATAGGGATTGATACAACCATCAGTTCTATTCAGATCATGGAAATCCAGCAAGTAATAGATCATCGGTATTGTGGCCGAGGCCTCCAGTGCAGGTGGGTAAGCTTCCCCATTCTACCCCGATTGTTTCTGGAACTTACTCAGGGCTCTGGGTTTCTGAGGCTGGAATGAAAGCCCAAACTACATGGTAAAAATCAATGTGTGCTTACGTTGCTCCTTAAGTGAAAACACATTTGTTACATGGTAGATGAGGGCATCATAAAATGGTTGCTATTAGCAAATGTCAATAAACCACGGCTCCAATGATTCCACCCTCCCATGTTAATGGGTGAGTCCAAAGCAAAAAGCTTAGGGGGCAGCTCTGTGGCTGACTCTCTGAGGATACATACAGTAGGCTGTACAGGACTGCCGGTTAATTGTATCAACAGGAAAGACATTGTTACTCATGGCTCCAAGTAATGAATGAGCTGATATTTATACATTTTAATAACAAGGAATATCATTATTTTAATTGCTAAATATAAAGCTTATTTTGGCTTTTTCAGTTAGGAGTGGAAAAAAAAATCCAGATATTACAAAAGTTCTCATTGACCTCTGTGTCTATTGTGTGTGGTCAGGTAATGATGCATTTAGAGTCTAAGCACAGGCCACAAGTAGCTTCAAGCTAACCTGATAGACAAGTTGAAGGCGTTAAGAATGGGGACTTATTTTTCTTTCTCTGATAATTTTTTACGGCGTGATTGCTAGGTGAGAGACAAGACCCTGTACTTTGAACTGGTGTCACAAATCCTTGGGATTCTCAGCCCGATTTCTTTTCAACCTGATGTAACTTAGACTTCAAGTTGATAACCCTGAGCTTTTAAAATGAACTGTATGGTGCTTTATGACTTGTTTGTGGCTTTGACATTCATCATGATGTGGAATTCTTCCCCAAATCCCTCTGAGGTTGGTTTAGTTGATCCCATTCTGCCATTAAGGAACCTGAGCTTCAGTGAGCTTAAAGAAGTCAGAGACAGACATTAATTGTTGTGCTAGGGTGACATAATGAAGAAGTGTGGGATGACTGGGTTTCAAATTCCAGAACTTCGACAAGGTGTTTATTCCCCCTGATTGTCCGTTTCTCCTCTGGGCGGTGAGGCTACTGAGTTGGGTGGCTGCGAAGTGGGCAGACGTCGGGGCCACATGGTAGGAAGTGAATTCCATTTATCTCTGCTTCTTCCCCATAGAACCAGGCTCTCCTGATCCCAGTTCAGATCAATTCCTTTTATTTCTGTGTTCTCATTTTTAACAACTTACCTTAGGATTGATTAAAGAGAATCTAAAATGATGAGCTCTTCTTCCAATGCATCTGGTTTTAAGTTGTCTTTCCATATAAGGTATGGCCTTGAAGATTATAAGAATCTGTGTTGGATATGCTATGCTTTTCTGCTAGAGTTTTTATTATAGGAAGAATCCCAGGAAGCCCCCATTTGCCCCAAGTAGAGGGAGAGGGAGAATCTCAGGCAGTCTTCCTTCCAGGGGCTGCGGGGCAGGAGTGTCTATGGATATCATAGTTTTCTCAGTCACAGAACTGCGATTAGGGCTATTGTAATGTTAGTTGATTCAAGTTCTGAAAGTGTGTGGTATCTCCTACTCATATTGCCTAAAAGGGAGTGATTCAGAGCAGGGAAGCTGGTATTCATTATTTTCAGTCCTCCTTTCCAGAGGGACGGTTGGTTTGAGGCCTTTGCCTCATTTGTCTCCTGAAATCTGTGTCTCCTTCACGGGGACCAGAGTCGTTTCCTGTGCACTCAATTATACATATTTAGCCTGGGATTTGGCTTTCCATCACTTCGTCTGTGTGTTCTAAAAAACCATCAATCTTGGTGGTATGGTTTGTATATGAAGACCTGAAAGAGATCACTCTGAAATTTGGCAAGTACATCTCTGAAAAACATAAAGCTCTACCATGCTAACTTTGATTTTCTGGGTCTGTTATATAGACTATTTCACCACTTACGTAGTATATAATGAGTAACAAAAGCCTTTTGAAGACTTTCCTGTGTATTCTGATTTGTGGTTTTATTTTTTATTTTTTTCATAATTAGCGCTGGAAATTACAATTACAATATTCCTGTTAATAAGCACACACCTACCAATGTCAAATTCTCTCTGGAAATCAAGTAAGTGAGTAACTGTAGAGAACAATTCTGCTTCTGTCACTATTTGAATAGCAAGTCTGAACTTCCTTCACAATTCGATCAGTAAGTTGGAGTGTGGGATGTTATCAGTCTGAGTCCACGGAAGCTGGTTGGGTGGAGAGGTGGGCCGGCTTGGGGGAGGAGTCTTCAAAACGAAGGTGGGGGTCCTCCAGCCTCCCTCAGCGGAATGGAAAGACTCTAGGCTTCACACTCCCAACTGTAAAATGGGAGTGATCTTGGATTTGATGTTTACAAGCTGCAGACTACCCCTGTGCCCCTTTGAATTGGGGTGGGAGCAAGAGGAATAGCACACCGCCTGGGTGGGGAGCTCCTGGGAGCAACGCTAATGCAGACCCCACTCCCTCCCCAGAGGGGTTCAAGGAGTCAGAGTTTGGAGTTGGGCAGACCAGGGTTCAAATTTTGTCTCTGCCACTTACTAATTCTATAACCTTTTGGAGAAACCACTTATACTCTCTCAGCTGTTTTTATCTATAAAATCAGTTTGAGATAATACCATAAGACCTAGAGCTGTTTTAGGAATCACTGTTAATAATAGTGAAATTAGGGGCACCTGGGTGGCTCAGTCGGTTAAGCGGCTTTTGGCTCCAGTCATGATCCCTCTCCCTCTACAAGCCGCTCTGTCTACTTGTGTCTCTCTCTGTCAGATAAATTTTAAAAAGTCTTTTTTTAAAAAAAGATTTTATTTATTTATTTGACAGACAGAGATCACACCTAGGCAGAGAAGCAGGCAGAGGGGGGTGGGCAGGCTCCCTGCTGAGCAGAGAGCCTGATGTGGGGCTCGATCCCAGGACCCTGAGATCATGACCTGAGCTGAATGCAGCAGCTTTAACCCACTGAGCCACCCTAGGTGCCCTTAAATAAATTAAATCTTTTTTAAAAATAGTGAAATTAATAACTACCATTTGCTGAGCACAGAGCATATGCCACACACTCTCCACTTTAGTAGTGGGTCATATAATCCTCACAATAACCATCCAAGTTGGGTTTTTGTTTTCTAGTTTATATTTTCAGATGGGAATGTTTAGGTCTGGAGAGGGTTGAACACACTTGTCCTGAAACTCACAGCTAGTAAACCATGGAGCTGGGTTTCAAACAGCCCATCCTTTAAACCATCACTTTTCTTATGAAATGAGAGATGTAAGAACATTGCCCCTTCCTGGCTTATAGTAGGTGCTTCATAAATGGTAGCTTTTATTAGGACTGCCTTTCCTTCAAAATCACAAAGCTCTAATTTAATCTACTCCCCCCAAATATTTAAAATAATTACAGTGCTTTAAGACTTAGACCCACTTCACTCAAATTACGCAGTGAGCTCCTCACCGGGAAGCTAGATGGTTTTTATTCTGTGTCTCTTGACCGTAGTCTCTCCTTTTCTGCCCCCTCTACATTTTCTCTCTTCCTCCCTTTCGTTTCTCCCTCTCCTTCCCTTTCCTCTGTCCTCTGCTCCCCCTCTGCTTCCCCAGCTCTCTCCTTCCTCCTCCACCCAACTCCCACTGCTCTATCCCTTCCTCTGTTTCACGCAGGCTTCCTACTTCCTCTCTCATCAACTTCACTTCTACCATGAGTTGATGACACTCGACCCAACTGCTTGCCTTGGAAAGGTTTGTTTCAAGCAGCAAGTATTTTGTGACTCAGAACTCATCCCATTTCATGCAGAGCAAGAGCTAAATGTACTGTCTTCTAGCACTCCCTGAGTAGCCTGGAATAGCCTTTCCTCATTCATTCCTAGGGAAATAGAGGGAAATAAGCTGACATGGTGTATCCCCTGAAGTGGCAGAAGACCATCTTGAGATGCTAAATCAGACTTTTTAGTTTAAGAGCCATTTTTCTAATATGGGTGATTTAAAAATAACACACAGACTCAACTGAGATTGTAGGTTGTCCCACTTGTGCAAAAAGATCATTTCCAAAGGCAGACAGATCTCATCCTCTTGATGGTAATTAATGGGCTAACCTCCAGAGGAGAATCATTCTTTCTGGCAGGACTTCCACTCTGACAGCTATGACAGTAGGTAAATTCTAATGGGGCTCAGCCCCACATCCCTTTCTGTTTGTTTACCTTGCTGCTGCAAACAGTATGTACTCAGATCAGGGGTTTGTAGAATCTGAAATCCTGGAAACTTCAGGTAGATGCAAATTCAGCTGCCAGTGAAAAGAGAAGGGATAGCTCCAAAATGGATTTATTTATTTAGTTAGTTATTTTAAAAGATATTATTTAGAGAGAGCACTAGCAGAGTGAGGGGCCGAGGGAGAGGGAGAATCTCAAGCAGATTCCTTGCTGAGTGTGGAGCCCAATGAGGGGCTTGATCTCACCATCCTGAGACATGACCTGAGCCGAAACCAAGAGTTGGACACTTAACTGACTGAACCACTTAGGTGCCCCCCCAAATGACTCTAAGATCTATGGTGATGAGAACTGCTGCTGCTGGAGTGATTTCAGCTATGAGATTACGTTTTAGAGCTGTCAGAGGCTACCTCGGGTGGTTTTGATCGGTTCAGACTGATGTAACAGATACGCTATGGCCTGGGAGCCTTAACAAACATTTGCCTTCCACCGTTCTGGTAGAATGGTGGAAGTTGGGACGTCCCATACGGAGGCACTGGCAGACTTGGTGTCTGGGAAGGGTTCACAGAAGGCCATCTTCTCACTGTGTCTACCTGGCAAAGGAACAAGAGAGCGCTCTGAGGACCTTTTAGAAGACCAGTAATCCCACTCATGAGGGCTCCACACTCGAGACCTGATCACTTCCCATAGGCTCTGCCTCCTAACACATCACAGTGGAGACTGGGATTTAAGCCTATGAAGGGGGAGGGGAACCTGAACGTTGGGGGAGGGGAACCTGAACGTTCAGTCTATCACAGTAATCATGTGGGACTGAGTTTCTTTCTGTAATAAGGAGATGTGAATGGGCATATCGGCACTGACAAGCTTAGTGTACTAAAATGCCTACCTGAAACTGAGTGGGTGTCCAAGTTACGTTCCCATTCATACCTCTTTTTACCAAGGTGTAGTCCAGTGGAGCTAGTAAGTGCTTTCCCTTTGTCCTTTCTCTCTTTTGTCTCTCGAAGCACAACAGAGCCATTGATAGTCTTCCAGTGCAAGTTCACCCTTGGAAATATATGTTTCCATGGGACAAGGGGAGCCAAGAGGACACAGAGCCGCCAAGAAGTCTCCCAAGAGATGACACAGGTAATGCTTTCCAGCCCCTGGGCTTTCTAGCCTATTCCCGAAGAAGTGTGTCTAGAATTGTGGCAGAGCCTCTGCTCCCAACGAAGAGCAGGATGCCTTGGGCCACCCTCCAGGGTTTCTCCTTGCCGGCTGACCCCCATCACCAGGTGCGGCTGTGTCTTCCTGTGGCCTTCAGAGCCTGCAGAGTGTTTCAGTGACTCCTCTCAAAAGCTGTTGCCACAGATAACTTTCCTAGAGGAGTCAAAGAAATGCTTTCTCAGGCGATAGTCTTTCCAGTGGTGAATGTGGTTATGAAATAGATCTCTTTCATTCATTATGTAGGGCTATCAGCACATTTGGACCCTCCCTGTAGCCCCGTTCTTTGACAGCACGTACCATTTCCGGGTAGCTGCGCCGGTAAGCTTGCTTACTTTTCTTTTCTTTTTCTTTCCTTTTCTTCTCTCTCTCTCTCTCTCTTTTTTTTTTTTTTTTTTTTGTGCCTTTTTCTTCCCAGGGAGGGTGAAAGAAACAGACCATTAAATCAATCAATCTGTCAGTCAATAACTTTAACTAATGCTTACATTAATCATTCCTTTTTTCTTCCGTTCTGACAGGATTTAGCGGACTGTTCAACGGATCCTTATTTTGCTGGGATATTCTTCACAGATTACTTCTTTTACTTCTATCGGCACTGCGTCTAATTTATTCGAATTTGGTTGAGGACTTTGCCAAAGAGAAGTGCTCAGAAGTATGGTCAACGGAAACATAGCCTCTGCAATTTCTTTCTTCTCTTTGTAAAACATTCACATTTATTGCCACAGGACTTGTTCAGGCTTTGGCTTGAACAGTTTTGAGCCATTAATGAGGAGAATAAAGGGTTTGCTGCAACTTGAGATAATGTGGTCTTTGATTTTACTATGAAGACAACATTTCTTGAAGGAAACAGCGTGGTTGGGCTTGAAAATACTGCTTCTGGCGTTAAGGAATCTATGAGGTCAGAGAAGCAGGTCTAACTTCAGTTCGTCTGATGTGTTTCTTACTATAGCTTGGAGAAAAAGGCCCATTTCATCCATGTCAGCTTGGACCCGCTGCATTGAGAGTGTATGGTACGGTGTATATTAGGGGGACATATGGGTGGTGTCTGATAGCGGAGCTCACATTTCTGTAGACTATTGCCATGAGTTTGTGGGAGAGAAGGAGTAGGAAGGAGGGACGGTGGGAGAGAGCGAGAGAGGACTACATACACTAGACTAGAGAACAGAGCTGGCTAATGAATTGGATTTAGGAGAAATTGTTGCTATTATACCCTATAATGCTTGACAGACATTGAGTTTTCTGTGCTCTCTTGTGAAGTATTAACTTGTGACAAGTTTTTAAGATAAGCCAGATAATCAAGGCCCAGACAGTTGCATTTAATCCCGATTGTCAATGGTTGTCAATGGTTTTCAGATTTTGTTTTGTTTTCCCTCCACATATGAGGGCATCTCTCACAGGGCCATAGTGCCCCTCTCCGTTGTTTACAGCTAAATTAGCTTCTCACTGGCTTATGGGTTCATTTGTATGCCTTCCCCAACTTAGAATGGCCAGAAATCCTCTAGCTGGAGACTATCAACCATGTCTTTTTTTTTCGGTATTCTGATGTTTTGACCTTTGGGGATCCGGCTGCCCTTAGTGGGACTCTACCTCCTAGGGTTAGTCAATTCCTAGAGATAGTAAACCACCGGCCCATGAGTGCTTTTCAAACACAAACCAATCAATCCTGAGTCCACATTGCAACCCACCTCCTGCATCAGCTCTCATACTCCACCTGCCCTAACCACATCAGGGCCCGGTACCGGCCAGCTGGGCACAGCCCCTGTATCCCAGAGCCTGTTCACCCTGCCTCAC
Source organism: Mustela nigripes (assembly GCF_022355385.1). Classification (NCBI taxonomy): domain Eukaryota; kingdom Metazoa; phylum Chordata; class Mammalia; order Carnivora; family Mustelidae; genus Mustela; species Mustela nigripes. Next base: position 47,100,541 of record NC_081562.1, on the reverse strand, counting down.
CTGTTCCCATCCATAGAAACCCATAGAAATAAAGGCCCTTGCCCATAGCTCTTCCCCTTTCCTCTGCTTCCCAACTGACGCTAGTGCTTCCTAGTGTGTGCCCCGCTCCCCCCGAATGTGGCAATATCCCCTTCTCTTGGGAACTGAAACAAATTATCTTTTCAATGGCAATCATTGGCCATCTCATACCTCAAATTTTCTATTAATACACTATATCTTATGTCATGGAAGTTCAAGCCCCTCTAGCTCTAGTCTCTGGTGACAAGGCTGCTGAGTGGCTGGCCTTCTCTTATCTTACTGTTGGCCTTGGGGAGTCAATTAGGAAATGAGAATATTTGATTTTTTTTTTTTTTTTTACTTTGGCAGTGATGACCAGTAGTAATAATACATCCTCCTCTTCCTTATTTACAAATATTACTAAACCTGTGCCACATGAATAGAAATTAATTGTGAGACCCCATCTATTAAGAAAAGAAGAGATGGGGTCCTTGCTCTCCCAGAAGGCATTGTGAAATGAACTCAATGATACAGAGGTAGTTTAACCCTGTAGGACCTGAGACTTTGGATCCAAACAACCCGGGCTTTGAGTTCATCTGTGAACTTGGATTTTATCTGTGTACCCTTGGGCAGGATACTTAACTTCTCAAAGCCTCAAGTTCCTCTTTTAAGGAAAAGGAGAGTGAGTAGACACGATTAAATGAGATAAAATAATGCCAAGCACAGATAGGCTGTAAATAAATCTAAACTATTGTTATCACTGCCTGTAACAGAATAATTACAAAGATTACAATGGGATTATAAAGGGACTGAGTCACTGAACACTCACAGTACATCAAGGCATGTTTGTCATCTGTCAAAACCAAACAGCAGATAGGGCATACACGTGTGTTACATAATGTTTCTATTTTTTTCTATATTTGGAAAATTGTTCTCCCTTTCGCTAACAGCATAGGCTTTGTGGGAAATTAAATAAGGTAGTTAATTCTTGGGAGGAGGATTTCAGGATTTCTGAGATTGCCTGGATTCACATTCAGACTTGCTTGTCCTCAGTTGTCAGATCAGTCTGTCCCAGCATGACCTGTGTCTAGAGATTTCATTTTTCCATTTCATTTTTTAATAGCATCCCAGGTGCTTGGTGTGGGAGGGACTCCATTAATCTGACTCTTCCTCTAGGAAAGAAAGTTGGCCAGCGGCGGGATTACAGAGTTCTTTCCAGCCCGCAGACCCCATGCTGTTCTTGACGTGCTTATGTTCGGAAAGGCATGGGGGTTTCAGATACCTCATGTAGGCTCAGTAACATTGCCAAAAGAGGATTTCTTTCAAACAAACCCTGTTTTCAAATTAAATTCTATTACAAAACTGGAAGTCTTTTTCCCACCACAACAAAACAAACAAAACAAAATAAAAGGGTGTGCCATGGGAGATTATGTTGAAAGTCTTCAGAAACAAAGGGTTTAGCACAGTAAACAGACCTGTGGCAATCTGTGGCATTTTGGGATTAGTTAAACCTACTAGGAGAATAAACTTGCTGGAAGAGTCTCCTATTTGAAGGACTCCTCCAGTTGTGAGATGTCCACTGTGGACCATGTTGCTTCAGGTCAAAACATTTTTTTCCTTTTGCCAGAGAATTCTCTCTATGGAAATATTCCCAAATTTAAGTAATGTCTATAAATCTTTCTTCCCAAAGCTCATACTCGCAGCCTAATCATGGGCAACATATCAGACAAATCCAGAGTGACCATCTACAAAATACCTGACCAATACTCCTTAAAATCCTCAAGGTTATCAAAAACAAGGAAAGTCTGGGAAATTGTCAAAGCCATGAGGAGCTTAAAGAGATATGGCAACTGAAGGCACCACAGTAGCCTGAATGGGAGCCTGGTACCAGAAAGGGGCAGCAGATAAAAACCAAGGACATTTCAATAAAGTATGGAGCGTCATTAATACAAATGTACCAGTGTTGGCTATTTATTGTGACAGATGTTAATGATTGGGGAACGAGGTGTGGAGTTTATGGGAACTCATGCATGAGCTACACAATTTTTCTATAAGTCAAAATCTGCTCTAAAATTAAAAAAATATATACTTTTTAAAAGTCAGAAAAGAAGTCCCTAGGAGCCGGGCTGAATATCACATGCTGCCCCCAGCTGCCATTTGCGATAAAATATTATAGGATAAGTACAGTCCTGAAAAACAGGTACAATTTAACCTCAGGTCATTTATATCTTAGTTACAGTATCTGAAATACAGTAACTACTTTGCCAAGTATTTGTCAGATTCTGCGTATCAATTTAGTTAGCTGCCTCCTAACATCATAGAAAATGCTATATAAAATATAAACGCTAAAAAATATAAAGGAATCACATAATCTAAACAAGCAGAATTATGATAATTTTATGAGTTCTAATAAGGAAACTCAACAAAATTTTGAAAGTTTTATCAGATTTTTAGATAACCAAATCATAAAAATTCACTTAAAGAATTGCATGCATGAGTTCAACCCTGCAGCATTTGAAAGAAAAAAAAGGTAGAGCTCTTAATCTTGTCTCTTTTCCCATTTAAAAAAAATTTTTTTTTATTTATTTACTTGAGAGAGAGATAGTGAGAGTCTTTTCCCATTTTTATTTACTTCTTTTGCTGAAACAGTTTTGGGATTTCAAGTGTAGTGGCAGATTCCTGGCAACACATTATTAAAGATCTCCAACAGAAGAGCAGGAAAGCCATTCTATTGGCAATTTAAAAGCCCTTCCCAAACTCCCTTTGGCTGGATTCTCACAATGACCTCGCGTTGCTGGCAGTGAGGGGACTTTTATTCCCTCATTCTGCAGATTAAGAAACTGAGGCACAAAGAAGTTAAGCAAGGACAAGAGATGAGCCAGGTTTTCTGGTGCTACATTTCACCCCTCTCCCCTATATGACCCATCTTTTTCATTGCGGACACCACACAAGACTGAAGCCTGGGTGGCCCCTACACTGGGGACAGATTTCTCACAGAGCTGGAGACTGGACATCCAGCAGGCTCAGGGGCTGGAGAGGGCGCCATCTTTGTGTTCCATACAGTTGCCTTCCAGCTGTGTCTTTGTGCAGGCAGGTGGTGAGGGAGAGGGTGGGGATGAGAGAGAGGAATCAAGCTCTTCTGTGTTTCTTTTTTGAAGGGCACTAATCCCACCATGAGGGTTCTCTCCTCATGACCTCATCTAAACCTAATTACCTCCCAAAGTCCCCATCTCCACAGACCTGGAGACTAGGGCTTCCATATAGGTATTTCAAAGGGGGCGGACCCAGTCGGTAGCGTTACATCACTTACCCTCACGAAATGTTTTCCTTTCTCTACAACTTGTTGGAGTTTGCCAGAGATCACCATCTCCGGTATGGACCTGCCCAAATGGCATTAATAGGACAATGGCTCTGGTAAGTGATGTTTACACTCAACCAGGTCTGCAAACTGAGAGGATTTATAGGAGGCCACTAATTTCTGACCCCAGAATCAAGAGAGGGCAGAGGGACAGAGAGGAGGGGCGTCCCTGGTGGCCGCTCAGGTCCATCCATTGGTATTGCGCTGGGGCTGAGGGGCTCACTTGGGAAGGCTAAATACAGGCCGAAGAACACTTCAGAAAACCCTTCACTCCGCAAAGCTAAACGCGTTTTGGCTTTCATTTCTTCAAGGACGCGTGTCATTGATTTTTGTCTGATTCTGAAGAACTGGATGAGCTCTTAAGCAGCGTCCAGGGATTCAGAATCTAGTGCGTTTTTCACGGTGGTTGCCGGAAGCTTGCAGCTTCGGGGACCCCCGATTTACCCGCAGTGCTCGCATCCAGCCCCATCTTTCCTTGGCTGGGTTCCGTGAATGGGGAAAGTCTTACCCGGAGGAAAGGGTGGGGGCCAGAGATCACGGGCTCAATCCTTCAGTGTCCCGCCCGAACATAAATAAATGAGATCACATTTGAGAAAGACTCCCCAGAACACGATAACACGTCTTTGTCAGAGCTGAGTTCTCAAGCCCTGTTTAGCTGTACCAGTCTGACCTCCTGTTTAACTGTGGAGGAACTGGAAAAAGAACTGGAGTCAGAGCCAGGAAACTTGGTGTGGGATGTGGCTCCATAACTGGCCCGTGGTGTCATCTCAGGTACTTCGCTCTCCCGGGTACAAAATCAGCCCCAGGATCATGCTGCCACATAGAGTCATTATGAACAGTGAATGCAAAACTGACGTGAGACAGCTGGTGAGGCGGGAGGTGCTGTATGAACACAGCAAGGACACCTTAAGAAGGGTCTTTGAGAAGATATTATTTTGAACAAGTAAATAAGCTGCTGGAAGTCCTCACTTCTAATGAGCTTCAGTCCACGATGCTTAGGGGAAGAGACTTAACCTTTCCATTCTCCATCTTCTTCATGCAGAAACCATGTGGCCTAGCACACAGTAGATGCTCAATTAACATTTATGAAGTGAAGGTGGGTAAATAAAAAATTTCCTCATATTTTCCAGGGTGTATGGCACCTTATACGCCTATTGGAAGGGTAAATGCCTTCTTATAGAAATGAGGAAATGACACAGCCTGTGGTGTGTTAGAGGATTTCAGACCCTGATCGTCAGCTACCGCCCATTATTCAGCATTTATATTTATACTGTTGAATGTTTTTCATAAAGCACAACTGCAGAAGAATCGGAATTAATTGCATATTAATTATAAAGCCCTTAGCGAATGTTTCATATTAGAACCAAACAAGGAGCATTACGACCACAATTAGGCTGCTGTGGTTTTCCCCTGAAGTGAGTCCTAAAACCTCAGGCCTATCATCCTATACAATTACTGAAAAACCTCTCCTTCCAGTGCCGATACTCTGGGCTCTCAAGGGCAGTCCCTGAATTATCTGCAGTAGAGAAACTACTCAAGGTTATGTTAAGAAGCAAAAGGCTTCATAACTGGACGAGGGGCCCCTTGACCTCTGAGAAGAAGACGCTCCACCTGTAGATGATCTTCCCCACATTCGGCCCCGAGCGCTGCGAACAGTTGGCTCATTTTCCCTCTTTCACTGAGACATTTGGGGAGGACCTTCCACGTGCCAGACTCTGGCCTCTCGGGCCTGGGGAGAGAAGACCTTGGAAGAAAGGAGGAGGCTTCAAGCAGGAGGAGACATCTGAGCTCTCTGGCTCCAAAAGAAGGGGACGTGGTTTTTGGTTCAGTCTGTTGCTTCTGTTTCAAACAGAAATGTAAAAAGAGGTGCAAGTTGCATATGAATTAATTCTTGATAAGAAAGAATCTGATTTTGAGTGCACCAGGAGCTGCCAAGAGAATACCTCCCGCCCCCACCTGCCGGAGCGGGCCCTTCTGCTAGCTTTGCTCCCGGGAGAGGCACTCCCGTTTCTGAAAGACACCCCTGCTTTCCCTCAGCTCTGAGAGCCAGCCTCTGTCCCAGGAGGCTCCAGGGAACTGTGGGAAAAGCACAGCACGTTGGGTGGGGCTGGGATGACTCAGGGAACTGGCTGCGGGGCTGTGGGTGGGGAGGCCGCGCCTCAGGAGGGTGACTGACTCATCCACAGGTACCGGCTCTCCGTGGCCGGGGCGTCATCCGTATTTGGGGTATTTGGGCCGCGGGCGAGGGCCGGCTGTCTGTGGCATCTGCCTCCAAGGCTTTTGGTCACTCTGCCCATTTTAAAGTAAAGGGTTTTTCCTTCCTAAAGAAAATGTACTTCTCCTGGGGGGAGGGGGGTTGGGAGAAGGGGTGTGGGGTTATGGACATTGGGGAGGGTATGTGCTTTGGTGAGTGCTGTGAAGTGTGTAAACCTGGCGATTCACAGACCTGTACCCCTGGGGATAAAAATATATGTTTATAAAAAATAAAAAATTTAAAAAAAAAAAGAAAGAAAATGTACTTCTCATTTTTATACCTCAGGTGCTTGTGGTGGGAAGAGCTGGGAGTGGCGAGTAGCTCTTAAAAGTCCTCCCCACCTCCCTCCCCGCATGACTTGCCCTTTCTTTTGGCAACAGTAGCCGCTGGTTGTCTCTTGGCCAGCCCTCCCGCTGCAGTTCTCCATCTCTGTGAAGCAGGAGAGGCCCACACCCTCCCTCAGGCCAGGGAGACACACGGGAAGAAAATGCTGCATTGCTTTGGCAACAGCACTTGGTTTCGGGGTAACCCGATGACCCGGTTCGGGCTCATCAGAACCATCCCTGGGCGTTTGACTGGAACCAGAAGCAAAGAGGTGGTCCCTGAGGGAGTCATTACACTGGCAGGAGGAAGCCTGCGGCAGCTGGGGCCACCGACCATCATGGCGGATCGGCTGCCTGGGAGCGAGGCTCCCGCCGAGGGAAGTGGAGCTGAGACACGAGAAAGACACATTCCTGATGGGTCAAGCCCGGCTCCGCGGCCCACTGGGCTGTGACAGCTGTGGCCAGGTGTGAGGGCTGTGCAGGGCAGCCCCCTCAGACTAGGCGCGGGGGTGGATGGCGTCTGTCAGCAGGCATCTTCAGGATACTTGCTTCATCTCCCTGGATCCCTCTTTTTCTGAGACACAGACATGATTCCTATTTCCATTTCATGGAGGACTTAGGGTTAAGTCCGAGACCCTGCAAATAGGTGACACACGTGGCGTCTGAGACCCAATCCAGATCCAACTCGCTTCCTCAGCATGCTTCTGTCCGCCGTGGGGTGAGCGGCTTTCCCTTTCTTGAGCATCGCAATTATATCTGGTTTTCATGGTCAAGGGTTTAATAGCACCACGTCCATGTCTTAAAGAAACGATGAGTGGTGATCCGGAAAGAGCAGGTCAAGGGAGAGAAGCTGAACCACGGCTCTCGGGCCATGCACTGCCATCCATGCTGAACAAGTGAGGGAACATTCCAGAAGGAGCGGCCGCAGCTAGAGAATGGGGTCTGTGTCTGGGGTGCTGTGGGGTTCAGGCAGGAGCAGAGGCAGCTGAGAATTTCATTCTTCATTTATAAGTTTGAGTAGCGAGTGCCATGAACCCAGTAGCAGTGTCTTGTTATGAAGTGCCCCTCTGGGGGCTGCTCACAGGCGGCTGAATCTCAGATTTATAGCTCACGCTTCCACCACCTTCGACTCGTCTGTTCTGGCCTTCGTTTCCCACAGCCTCCCGGTCTTGGGGCAGCGGGGCAGGGTGGCGGGGGAGGCTCATCAGTACAATCACAAAATTGTGCTTCTTTGTTCCTGATGTGACCTGCCCCACAGGACTTACCTCTCCTGCCCCACCATCCCCCTGCTCAAGTCCTCAGTGTCCCCAGGGAATGTTATTCATGCCCAGCAGCAGTCCTGGTCCTCCGTTGTGATGGGACATGTGCCATTCTCTTTGCTCTTTTGTGGCTCTTTGGGGAGTTGTTTCTGGTCACTGCCACTGCCAAATTTAGTGGCTCGCCCACTGATGAGGACCAAAGATGCCACAGGTGGCTGTGAAAGATGCTATGGCTACTGCCTGCCACCCCTGCTGCAGGAAGCACCGGGCCCAGTGATACATGCCAGCGTTTGTCCTCCATGGACTCTGTGCTAAGGCAGCTCTGTTTGGACAGCCTCCTTTTCCGAGAAGTCGGCCTTTATTGAATTCATGCCACTCGGATCAGGGGAGGATCTGAAAGTTGGACTTTACTATACTAAAATATCCGCCCCCCCCCCCCCCGACCACGAGGTGGCTGTATTGTTGTCCTAGAACCTAAAACTTGAGGACCCCTGCTTGCTTCCTCTAAGATGTGGACCTCTACCCTTGCTTCCCTTGGTCTGTCATTTAAAAGACCCTGGAGACTCAGCCCATAACCAGACCTGCTTGAATCCTAAGTACGGGTAAATTTTAGAAAAAAATGTGAATATATACATACGAATGTAGGAGCACTTTCCAGACAGACTTCCTACTGATCTCCAGCAGTGTTTGGTACAACCCTACCTCCCAGGCAGAGTCAACCAACTCCTAGCGAGCCTTTTTAGAGATGCAAATATATCCCAGAACGCACAGAGTTCCACCTCAGCTCCATCTCAACGACCAAGTCCTCCCAGGCAACTCTGTGCACCTTATGCCGGAGAATTGGGGCTTGGCAGCTAACTTCTCAGGGAGGTGGTCTCCTGGCCCTTCCAGTAGGCTGGCTTCTGTCTTTCTTTTGTGGCAAGAGCAAAACCCAAGAAACAAAAAATTGAGACTAGCACTGCTCCTGAGAAGCACATAAACCCAACTGAGAAATCTCCTCTCCCCTGCCTCAAAGATCTCTGACCTTCACAGTTTTAGAACAACGCCCAATTATTTACGTCTGTATACTAATACTTCTTTAATGTGTTTTAGGTTTTTTTATTCATGTCTTAGTCACAGACTTTCTGGAACAGACTGTTTTTTAAACAAACCAAATTTAGGGCATCTATCTAAATCACTTTTGAAATGCAAATAATTTTTTTTTTTGAGAATAGTGATTTACAAATGACACCATTCCATTTCCATTCTGATGGAATGGAATCACCATTCCATTCCATTTGACAGGTCATTAAAATTATGTGCTCGTGTGATTAATTTTTGACCAGAGGACTAGAAGACGGAGAAAATGATATGAGTGGTAAAAAGACAGAACAATGGTGTGTGTGTGTGTGTATGTGTGTGTGTGAGTGTGTGTGTGTGTCTATGCACATAAACTGGAGTCAAGCTAGAGTACTGTAGTAAAATGTTTTCCTCAGCCTACTGGCTTGGTCTCAAAATTAAACTGACAAAGGCAGATTAATAGGAATGAAGCACACAAATTTATTCGGTGTAAGTTCTACAGGACATGGGACCCTTCATAAGGAAATGAAGACCTGAAGAAACAGATAAACCTGAGCATTTTTATGCTACACTTGCTGGGAAGTGGACAGTCATGTAAAATATGACAGGTCAACAAGTACGAGGGAAGTGTAGTAAACTGGGGGGAACCGAGTGGCGCCTGTTTGTTCCGGTTCTTCTTGGTGGTGTCACTTTTTCTTCAGAGATAACAACACCCCCTTCCTCCGGGTACAGGGAGGACGTCTCTCAAATGGGGGTTTTATGACCTTTTTCAGAAGAGAAGAGTAAAGGGAATAGGTCTTTTTTGCTGTTTCTCCAACTCCTCCAGCTTCATCAGTAAGGGATTCTGGTTCAAGATGGCAACCCGCAATTGGATGGGAACTCAAAACCTGGGCTTCTCCCCAAGGAGCAAAGGGTTCATACCCCACATTTGTACCAGCACCTGAGAGACGAGCCCCCAAAGTATCTGGCTTCGAAGACCATCAGGGCACCTATCCACCAGACCCAGGGGACTCTTGCAAACTCAGTCCCTTAAAGGGACTGTGTGTCGACTTACCTGATCCAGGGCCAGAGCAAAACAGCCCTCTGAAAAGGTCCCAAACTTTATGAGAAAGAAGTTCATCTCCTCATTTTGAAGCGTTGGGCTAAGGAGGCAGGAGCCTGCAGGGATACCCTCCAGGGAGAGAAACTACTGGATGCCATCTTCCTGTTTCCCTCCACCTGGTTAAAGCCAACAGGCGCCAGCCTTCTTACCTTTCCCTTGGGTGCCATTGCATTACTCCTCCCAGCGGGGTCCGCCTTCCACGCTCTCTCCCTCTTCCTTGCTAGCACTAGCAATCACCATCTTTCTTTAAAATTTCATCCTTTACATTTTCTTTTTTTTCTTTTTTTTTCCCCTTTTTTAAAACCTTTTTTTTTTTTTTTCAGTGATTGCTATCTTTGTACTTCCTCTCTGCCTCACTCCCACCGGTAGACGCCATCTTTATGCCCTCCCCTGCCACACTCAGGTGCCAGTGTCTCACAGAGGGGGGCTTCTACGCAGGTCTGGTGCCTTGGATTTTATGTCTGGTGACCTGGTTTTTGTGGCTGCCACTTAGGAGATGTCCTTTGATTGCCTGGATCTGGAGGTGGAGGTGGGGGTGGGGCCTTGTGTCCCTGGGCCCCGACGGACTGTAACAATTGGAGAGACAGTTCTCGGCAGACTCCCACACCTAGTGCACTAGGCAGACAGCGGGCTGAGACACACCCCAGTCTGTCTGAGAAAGAGGCATACTTGCTTTTCTGGGAGCTTTGGCCTGAAGAGCAGGATTCTGGTTTGGCACACTCACAGGCATTAAAGAGGCTCTTGGGGAACAGAGGCTGGTGAGCAGAATCTTTGCGCTGGCCCTCTGCCTTGCCCCAGCTCTCCCTGTATGTTGCAGAAAAGAGCTGCCACCATTCTCTGGTGCCCTGATTTTGGTGGCTGATGCCAGGGGACCCCGATCTCCGTGTTGCCAGCTCTGGTGGCCAGTTGGCTTATACTTGCAGGCAGCACCGGGCAGTAGCCAACAGAGAAAGAGTTTGCCATCAGCTCCTGCCCCCGAGGCACAGCAAGACACCGCCGACCAAGGCGCTCCATCATTTTGCAAAGAGGCCTATTTGCTGATGAATGAACTGAGCCTTTCTGGGAGAGACCGACTTGCTGGTCCTGGAGCTTTCGTTTTCAGAAGTTTCAGGTTCGGCACACATTCCGAGGCTCCAGAGCTGCTCCAGAGGGACGTCATCTTTGTGCTCTCCCTCCGCGGGGCTACGGCCCACGAAGATCTCAGAAACGAGCTTCACATCTGGAGCCCTGGTTTCTGTGACGGCTGCCGAGGGGACACCGGACACCTGCAGATCGCCCGGCTCTGAGAGCCAGCAAGGATGGCGCTTGCGGAAGGTGTATATTCGCATTCTTTAAGAGCCCAAAGGGTCTGACTTCCAATCAGCCTGAATCTAAGGTGCTGTTTGAGATTCTCTCCCTTGTGACACTCACTGGCCCTGGCACAGCTCCACTCCCAGGAGTTATTAAAAATAAAATTGAGGGGCGCCTGGGTGGCTCGGTGGGTTAAAGCCTCTGCTTTTGGCTCAGGTCATGATCCCAGAGTTCTGGGATCGAACCCCACGTCAGGCCCTTGCTCAGCGGGGAGCCTGCTTCCTCCTCTCTCTCTGCCTGCCTCTCTGCCTACTTGTGATCTCTGGCTGTCAAATAAATAAATAATATCTTAAAAAATAAAATGAATAAATAAATAAATAAATAAATAAAATTGGTTGGGACACCTGGGTGGCTCGGTCGGTTAAGCATCTGCTTTCAGCTCGGGTCACGATCCCAGGGTCCTGGGATGGAACCCTGCATGGGGCTCCCTGCTCAGCGGGGAGCCTGCTTTTCCCTCTGCCTACCACTCCCACTGCTTGTGCTCTCTCTCTCTCTCTGACAAATAAATAAAATCTTAAAAATAAAATAAAATAAAATTGGCTGCTTGGACAATCACAAAAGGTTTATAGACCGCTAATATTTAGGGCAAGTTTGAGTGATAAGGCCTGTCCCCTAGGGTGGCCATTCTTTCGAGCCTAGGAAAGGTGTCTGTTTCTTCTAAAGCATAGAGATGGCGGTTGCAAGAGTCGGGGGCGGGGTGGGGAAGTTTGGTGAAATGGGTGGAGTCAAAAGACACAAAAGTCAAACTTCCAGGTATGAAATAAATAAGTCATAGAGATATAACATACCACGTGACTGGATTAATTATACTGTATTGCATATTTGGACATGGCTAAGACAGTTGATCTTAAAAGATCTCATAGCAAGAAAAAAAATTCTGTAACTATATATGGTGACAGATGTTCACTAGGTTTATTGTGATGAGCATAGCTCAGTATATATGAACATTGTGTCATTATGTTGTACAGCCGCATATGTCGATTATACCTCAGTAAAGGGGCGCCTTGGGTGGCTCAGTTGGTTAAGTGTCTGCCTTCAGCTCAGGTCATGATCTTGGGGTCCTGGGATCGAGTCCCAATTTGGGTTCCCCTCTCAGCGGGGAGTCTGCTTCTCCCTCTGCCTCCCCACCCCCACTAGTGCTCTCTCTCTCTCTAATAAATAAACAAAATCTTTTAAATTAAAAAAACTACACCTCAAGAAAAATAGAAAAGGAAAAAATAAAATATTCATGATTCCATATTTGGGGTAACATGTCCTGAACTCCCACACCAGCCACACATCAAAGGGGTCTTTATATTTTGTCTGTCTAACCCGTGGTGTCTGAGCAGGTTCGAAACTGTATTTATGAGCCTTTAACAGGAAGCTGATAGAGTATTCAACCCAATTTAACAGGATTTGTGAAGTACCTATAATGTGTCTCTCACACCCAACAGGGATCTAAAAAAGACAAATTCATTCAAAGGCGGCCGCCCACTCTGAGTTGCTTCCTTTAGCTGTTACTCCCAAGGACTCGGAACAGGAGGGGTCAAGATCCACTTCAACCCCACTTTGGCTGCTACTTACATTCAGTCTCATATTTAACAAACTTTCCCAGGCCTGAGACAGTTTTGTGTATGTGGGTTTGCATTTTATCCGTTCTCCCACCTCAAAAATAGCCCAGGATTATATAAGGCAGAGCCTCTCTCCAGTGGTCGGTTCCCGAGCAGAGAGAACTAACCGCTCGCCGGCAATAACCCCCGTCAGCCCTGCTCAGTTCAGCAGCACCAGGGAAGGAGAAGGAGAAACTTTAAGAAACAGGCCCAGTCCTGTGCATTTGGCCATGTGCTCTGTCCCTGGCAGGATATGGAAGGAAAACAGAGCTCAAACCCCAGTCTGCATCTGTTTAGTGCCCTAAAGCAGGACTTCTCTGACCTTTACGTGCCTACCACTGCCCTCGGGATCTGGTCCCCACTGAACTGCAGGTTCCGATTCAGGAGGTCTGGGGTGGGGCCGGAGAACTTGGCTTTCTACCAACTCCTACGTGATGCTGATGCTGTTGGTCCGCACACGCTCTCCGAAGAGCAGGTCTTCAGTTTGCCAAGTGTTTCCCTGTGTCATCCCATTCAGTTTTTTTTTTTTTTTAATTTAAATTAGCCAACATATAGCACCTGTTGTTTTTTTTTTTTTTAAGATTTTATTTGTTTATTTACTTGACAGAGAGAGATCATAAGTAGGCAGAGAGGCAGGCAGAGAGAGAGAGGGGAAAGCAGGTTCCCCGCTGAGCAGAGAGCCTGATGAGGGGCTTGATCCCAGGACCCCAGGACCACCACCCGAGCTAAAGGCAGAGGCTTTAACCCACTGAGGCACCCAGGCGCCCCAGTACCTCAGTTTTTGATGTGGTGTTCAATGGTTCATTAGTTGCATATAACGCCCAGTGCTCATCACAACACGTGCCCCCCTTAATGCCCAACCCCCAGTTATCCCATCCCCCACCCGCTTCCCTCTGAAACCTTCAGTTTGTTTCCTGGAGTCCAGAGTCCCTCATGGTTTGTTTTCCCTCTCTGATTTCTTCCCATTCAACTTTCTCTCCCTTCCCCTATGATCCTCTGTGCTATTGCTTATGTCCCAAGTATGAGTGAAACCATATAGTAATTGGCTTTCTCTGACTGACTTATTTCACTTATAGCATAATCCCCTCCGGTTCCAACCACATCAGTGTAAATGGTCAGTATTCATCCTTTCTGCATCCCATTCACTTCTTAGGACAGACCTAGGAGGGGCCTGGCACATTCCCATTTTCCAGAAGCAGAGGCAGGTTCCATGAAGAAAACGCGCTTATCTGCCTGTTTGGCTTATCTGTGCAACCAGGAAGACTGATTCCCAGTCATCTGAATCCGAGTCCTGTGTTTCTGCCCATGTGACTGTGGCCCCCCTGCACACCTAGGCCCTCCACCCAGGACGTGGGTCACGAAAGGATGTACCAGGACTTTTCCCTTTCAGAGAGCTGGTTCTGCAGCACATGGCTGTGTGTTCTTCGTCCTTGAATCTTGTTCCACTTGCTCCTGACGAGGCTTGCTAGTATGTTCTGGTCGGTGATTCTTCATCCGACATACTATCCCTCTCCACTTCATGCTTTAGCCACTGGTAGGTACAAAATTCCTGGCTTCTCCTACCTGAACTATAAATATAGGCTTTTCAGTGATGCTTGGAGGTCAAGTATGGGTGGGTGCACAGAGGACTGACCTATGTCACATACCCGGCATTGGAATGAGCGCACACGCATCTTCCTCTTGATGAAACAACACAACAAGAACAAGAGTACACAGGAGAAGTCGGCGAAAGCATGACGGGGAAACACAAGGACCTGGAGTTTTGAATCCACGTTCTGCCTCCTACCAAATGAGTATGTCACTCAACCTCTCCATGCTTTGATTTTCTTGTATCTTAAAAGGAGAGATTATCGCTTTTGTGACAACCGAAATATTTAACTCACAACTGTGCCCGGCACGTAGTAAGTGCTCAATAGATGTCAGTTAGCTTCATGATTATGCATCATATCAACCTCCTTATTTTTAATACAGAGCCACAGAGGCCCAAAAGTCTTCAGTGATTTCAACATTCATTAACAAACTAGGATGAAGCTTTGGCTCTGCAGCAGACATGAACTAGTGGATGGACAAAGATCCGCTGATTTCTCTCCTATTATGTTGCTCACCACACTCTCTGCCACTCTGGGCTTTCAACAGGTTTTTGATATTCTGGAACAGTTCCACGGGTGGGCGGGGCAGCAGTAATCCCCAAACCATCTTACTCCTTCATTTGTCTTCTTGGCCTGGAGGGCCCCAGTGTGTGGCCTGAAGGCAAGGAAATCTGAGCTGAGCCACAGATGCCTCAGAACTGGCTGGCGGGGGTCCCGGGCATGCAGGTCAGGGGTGCTCTCATGGTCCATGGCTTGGGATGGCTCTCCCCAGGCACACTTTTCCAACCCCACCTGGAGACCGGAGACTGTTGGCTTTAGAACCAGCATTTACCTGGCTGAAGTGAGTGCTGTCTGCATGTTTGTGACCGAGGATGGTAATAATCTGGTTAGCCTGGGCTGTGGGCCGGGGGCTGCCCCATCACACAGTTCTCTACTGCAAAGCCTCTGCGTCCAGAGAACTCTCTGGCTCTGCGCTTTGGTATTTTTGTTTGGAGCAGCCTCGCCCCAGTCTTCAAGTTTCAGGTATGGCGTCTGGTGTATAACTGAGGGGTAAGCAGAAGAAATAAAAACCTTTCCTTACTTGGGTGAAGCCAGGAATGTGCAAATAAACAATGAAGTAGTACAGATAACTTCACAAGAGGAATTGTGCAAACTCCCACGGGGCTGGTCCCCATCTTTACCGACCAAGACGTGCCTAACATTTCACTACTTTGTTCCCCTCTTCATTCAGAATGCAAGTTTATGCTCATCGATGGCAATGTAAGGGGTATATTTTCCCCCAAATGATTGCAAATGTTTGTCTCATTGCAAAGTATTTCAATGGGTCATCAAATGACTCTTCCTCCAACAGGAGCTCCTGGATGTGAAGCCTGTTCAGAAAGCCCAGAAAGGTTGAAAACAGACCGTCATAGACAGGCTAGCCCTAGGATATTCACTGCCCCAGTTACAGTGTTTCTGGATTGTCCAGGATAAAGGGTTCCAAATTGAGGAATCTGCAAGATGAGAGAAGCTGTGATCTTTTGTCTTTACACAGGGAATGAGGAATTAGTCATACTGACTTCCCAATGCATTGAGTTACGAAAGTGGACAGAATTCCATTTTTTTAAATGTTATTTTATTGGAGTAATACATGCATGTGATTTCGGGAGTCAAATGCACCGCACAAGCTCACGGTTGAGGATACCGTTCTCTCATACACATCCATTTCTCTCTCCAGCAGCAAGGAATTTCTGCTCTTTCAAGCTCCTTGTTCTTGAACAATGCCCATGTTTCTTTGTTGTTGTTGTTTTGAGATTGTATTTATTTATTTGACAGACAGAGATCACAAGTAGGCAGAGAGGCAGGCAGAGAGAGAGGAGGAGGCAGACTCCCCGGGGAACAAAGAACCCGATGTGAGGCTCGATCCCAGGACCTCAGGACTATGACCTGGGCCGAAGGCAGAGGCTTTAACCCTCTGAGCCACCCAGGCGCCCCGAGATCCATGTTTCTAAAGAATACACTTATGTTGCTACTGTTCATCAATTTTAGATCTTATAGTAAATGAAGATTTAGCCCAACTACCTTCCACCAAACCGCATCCCGCAATGTTTCTACTCACAGTTTAACAATTTCTGTTCCGTTTTCATTATTCTGAATGCAAATGTCCTTCACTGCCGAGCTCAGAGGTGAGATTCTCTTTTCTGTAAATGTTTATTGTCACTGTTTTCTGCATTCTGTTTCCCACAGCATTTGGGACATTTTCCACCAGGCACACTCTTCCCTTACTTCATTAGGTCGATGACCAGCATTTGCCAAACTACTGGTCAAGGGATGTCTCCACGAACTCTACCTCCTCGGGTCACCTGTTTATCTAGATCGGTTTTCTCTGGCTTCTGCCCAACCTCGCTGAGCGGCAAAACGTGAGGCCCCGCCCTGGCCCAAGTTTCCTAAGTGGGATGTAGAGATGGCATGCGCAGAGAACAACAGAAATAAAGGCGAGAGGCAATCATGAGTAACGCATCGCCTAGGAAGGATTTTCTGAGATCTTTGGATGGCGCCTGCTCTAAAATCTTACTCTAATGTGGGTGTGGATACCAAGTCAGGGGTTGGCTTTGGAATCACCGTGAGGGTTTTCCGTTCTCTTCATAACTACAACGTCTGGACGTCTGGACAGTTTAAACATCGATTTCATTCTGAACTGGATTATTTGGCTTACGAAACCTGGAATCTACCTCTTCCTCCTCCACCGTGTTTTACCATCCGGTGCCTTAAGGAATGTGTCTTCCTCCTCCTCCTCCCTGTGTCGCTGTTGAGGACAGGCAAGCAGCTGCCTGTGGTTGCACTCCAGCCTCTGGGCAGACCCCTGGAGTACCGAGCGCGGAGCTACCCACACCTGTGCAACCCACGCGGCCAGCACGCGCTTTCACGCCTCCTCGGAAGTACGGGGCACACAGGCGCGCGCGCATATGCATCCTCTCTGGATTTTTCAATGAATCCTCTCTGATTCTTTTAAAGCCTTTTTCTCAGAGAAAGAGAGAGCGAGAAAGCAAGAAACAGATTCTTTACTATGGAGAACACCCTGATGGTTCTCCTAGGAGAAGTGGGTGGAGGGATGGGGGAAATGGGTGATGGGGTTAAAGAGTAATAGTAACGGGGGAAAAATAGGAAAGGCAGTGATGAATGGAGGAACTGACAGGGAAGGGATGACAGAGAGCTCAAAAACCATCCCTGTTGCATTTTTGCTTTCGAACCCAGGATATAGACAAACATATAATAAGCAGTGCAATTTACTGCAAATCATAAGCCAAGGACGTGAAAAGAAAAGTGCTGGTAAGTCATTTTAATAAAATCGGAGAATTTCTCTGTTTCAGTTCCCCTGTTAATGTCCCTGCCGGGGAAGGGAAGCACCGAATTGATCTGTATGTGGCCAGTGGAGACTCCTGAACTTTCTCCCAGGCTTGTCACTGGTATTTAGTCCAGTACAACATGAACTGAGATTTCCTCTCTGAAACTTTCCATTTAAAAGGCATGAATTCCAAGCAGGAAAAGCAAAGTCTAGAAGAGCACTCAGATCACGTGTAAAAGGTAAAGAAACGTGTCACTAGTCATCATCATTAGAATACGTAGAGATAGAATTTGTGATCTATAAACCGAATGGGGGTAGGCTACGGAGGATCCAAAGGTCAAAAAATTGTCAGTGAGTGTTTAGCTTTGTTCTTAGAAGCTGACATTGTAAGCACAGGACCCACTCAGCTGGTGTAACCCCAAACCTGGAGATGGCCAAGAATATCAACTGGAACCACAGGTCTTGCTCTGACTCCTGGTTTGCCAAGAACATGGCTGATTAGAATCGGGTTTTCCATGTAAGATTTCATACAGAGAGCAAAACTTGATCAACTGTCATAAACATCCCAGTCAGCCCGGCCGCGTTGGTTCTTGATGTCAATGAACCAGCCTTTGGTCTGTACGACCACTTACTTGAGGGGTGGGTTTGCATGAGGCTGACCACCAGAGAACTGCCAGGTTATGGTGCTCTACCAAAATCACGTTAATTAACCTGCACATTTCAGGGGATCTCCTCACACCCTTTCTGCCTACAGGCCTCCTCCCGCCATTTGCAGAGCTGACAGTAAAGGTACAAATGGAAGACTCAAGCCTGTGTCTTATTCCCCTCTTCTTCCCCTTGACAGCTCTAGTCTTCATAGTCTTCACATCAGGAACCACGTGAGCATCCGTGAGGATACCTCAGCCCTCAAGTCCAAGTTCTGTCCCAGTTCCTGCCTCCTGCCGAATAGCCCCTCCTTGGCCGTCTCGCAGGCCCAGGGAGTGTGCAAAGGGCAATGGCTACCTTTGGGAGGATAGACCCAAGTTGGAAGTCCAAACAGCATCTGGTCCTTGCTACAGGCCATATGATGAGGGTGGTCTACAGTGAGGGGCTGACTTCAAGACAGATATGTCTTCCGGCTTTATGGGCTCCTCACTATGCAGAGGGAGTTTTGCCAGAGGAAGGGCCTAGCACGGGGGACCTCGTTCTAAGGAAGGCAGTGCCCATGTGGCCGTCCATTTCCCACTCTGGGGACATTTCTGGAGTGACCATGTTACCTCTTTGGATCCCTCTATCTCAGCTCCCTGAAACTACAATACTTTCTACCAGAATGTAATTTGCCAAATTGTGGCCCAAGGGGGATCTGACTCAGGCCTGTGGACCATAATAAGCAAAGCCATATCTTGGTTGAAATCGCTCTCTAGAGAACTAGAAGAAACTTTGGGGTTTTCTATTAATATTTATAGCAGTTTCTCAGGCAACTGGACTAAATTCTGAACTATGTAGAAATGCAGTCTGAGGTCAAAGCCTCATCTGTCTTAATTACAGGGTCAAGGACACAGAAGACTTTACTTAACTGCTAATGGAAGTCCTTAATCTGACTGAACCTGAACAATTTGGCCCAGAGAAATTAGCGCCCGATGTCAGCCAATGACATTCAAACAGTTTTAAAATAATCTAAGCTTCCAGAGCTCTGTGCTTGGCTGATGGAAGAGAGTATTTGAAAGGAATGACGTGGAACTTACTTGCTTATAAATATGCCTTGGGGCAGAACTGTGGCAGGAGTGATCTCATTTTTTTCCAAGAGATTTCACTGCTGTTTTACAAACACTCCATCCGGTCTTGCTAATAGAACAAAGCCACAGAGCTCCATTAAGAGAGGGGTAGGAAAGGATTTTAATCTCCTCAGCCAGCTGGTCTGTCATCTACATTCTACAGGGGGAGGAGGGAGAGAAAAACGTAAACCATAATGCGACACAGAGAGGAATGTGATGTGATTACCCGATAGAGGCGGCCTCAGAGGTAAACGGATGGGCAATCTTGACAGAGTTCTGGGAGGGATGAAGAGTGGGCTCTTCTGATAATCTTGAAATGGTCAAGCACTGTGGGCAGCAGGAGAACTGGCCTCCTTGGCTGCTCATTTAATTTTATTTCTAGTCGATCATTCACTGAGCAAATATTGAAGGCTGGGCCAAGTGCAAGGCACTGTTTAATAAGGGACCATTTCTTTCTTTCTTTCTTTCTTTTTTTTTTTTTTTTTAAAGATTTTATTTATTTGACAGAGATCACAAGTAGGCAGAGAGAGAGAGAGAGAGGAGGAAGCAGCTCCCCGCTGAGCAGAGCCCGATGCAAGGCTCCATCCCAGAACCCTGGGAGCATGACCTGAGCTGAGGGTAGAGGCTTTAACCCACTGGGCCACCCAGGCGCCCCAATAAGGGACCATTTCTAAAGATCTTTTTCCTTCACCTCCTTTCTTATCATTTCTTATCTCCATCTTCAGCCGCATATCGGGGGAGGTAGTATCACATAATCGTGGAGCCACACAGGCCATGTAACCACGTCATGTGGCGACTCGGAGCCTCGGCGTCCCCATCTGTAAAGCAGGGATAGTAGCGGTGCTTGGCTTACACCGGCGGCTCGGCACACACTGAGCTCCCGGTAAGTGTTCAGTAGGAATCATGTTATGAGAAATATAATAATAATTTGCGTCACAGGCCACTGCAGCTCACTGGGAGCCACCTAAAGGACAAAGTGGCATTCGGCAGAAACAAAACAAGGATAATGTTTGTGCCTTCCAGTGTTTTGCATTTCTTGAGCATGAGGAGACTACCAGCATCAACTGAGCACATACCGTGCAAGGATATAAGGGAAACTTCTGATCCGTGATATCTGTTGGGGAGAAAAAAAAAAAAAAGTTTTCATTTACCCTCTGAAGTTCAGTGGCTGAGGCCCCTAAAAATAAACTGAAAAGAGACAGATTGGGGAGAAAAGGGTTATTTCATAGGAATATGGGGGCAGGGGCGCTCACAGAAATGAAATGGTATTTCCAAAGAGGCAGTCAGACCGGAAGGCTTCTAGACCATTTTAACGAAGAGTGATAAATGCGGAGATGTGACATGACAAAAGAAAAAAGAATCTGAGCTTGTGGGAAGTTAAAATATATCGGGAAACTAATGGAAGATAAGGGTTGTTCATTTTCGTAAGGTCTGTGTTGCAGATTCCTCTTGATGCCATCACTGGACTGATAAGAGCCTAGCGTTGTCTCAGGTGATTAAGTCATTCTACCCCTCCTGGCAAGAGATCGGGCGCGGGGCGGGGGGGACACCTGCACAACAGGAAATTTACACTCTGCTTTGAGGCGGGTGGAGGGAAGTTAGAGAGCTTTGTTCTGTGTCATTTCTCAGTTGCCTTTAGCTCAAAATAATCCTTATGTCAAAGTGGCATATTTTGAGTGGCATATTATTATCGGCATCATACGTCCTCACACAATACTCCATAAATTGGGTACTCTTGTAATGTCCATTTTATATTTGGGTGAACAGAGGTTTCAAGAGGTAGAGAATTTGCCATGTTTACACAGATGATAAGTGGTGGAGCTGGGAATCAAATCCAGGTTTCCCGAGTCCCGAACCAGCACCCTCCAACCTCCCTGAAACTCTGTGGACACAGAGGTGGCAGAGATCCTGAAACCACCAGGCATACAAATAAATTACAGTTCCAGCCATCAGAGGAGGGAGAAACCTGCTCAGGAGCTGGGCCCTGGCCTCTGTTTGCTTATTGTTTGAAGGAATGCGTCACATAGTGCCAGATGACAGGCTTCTCTTTCAGTAAGAAGGGAAGCCTGTGCTGAAATTCTGAAGTAAGCCTCCGAGTCACTTTTAACTGTGGTTTCCATAGCGACCGCCCTCCTTGGTTTGCCCCCACTGGAGGTCAGGGACTTGGTCTTTGCATGTGGCCGAGTCCTTGTGCATTGAAGTGGCTCCCTGTTTGTTAAATGAGAAAATTTTGGTAGATTGGTGCTCCTCTCTGTAGATGAGACAGAAACTGCTACACATCTGGAGAAAAACAATTAGGGCCATCAAAAACCGTTAGGGTGGGCTAATCAGGTTTTATTAGGTAACCAGTATGTGCAAAACGAGCAAATAGAAACTAGTTGCAGAATCTGGCCGTACATGGGTCTTTCGTTTTTTTAGCTCAACAAATCTAAATTCACGAAGCCTAACTTCAACTCATCCAACTCCGTTTTCAAGCAACTGGCTCTTGGGTTCTGACTGTAAATTTATCACAAGTGTTGATGACTTCTTTTGCCTCCCTCCAGAATTCACCGACAGTCCTTTGGTGAATGGCTCTGAATGTGCTTCCTCTTGGAGGATCGGACTTGGAAAGCATTCCGAGTTGGTGAGCCATTTGCAGATTTGATCCTGGTCAAACAGGTCCAGGCCCTACTCACCCATACAGTCTAAAAGGCTAACATCACTCTGCTGGACCAAATATGAAGTAAATTCAGACACTGAGGCACAGAAACATGTGGTCAAGTAACTTTTACCTCCACACAAGAACTTTTTTCCTCAGGATAAAGTGTAAGCTCCTTTACACAGTTCTCCAGTGTCCAGCCCTACAGCTGCACGTCTTCATGAAGCTTCCTTATTCTCTGAAGCTCTCCTTATTCCCTCCAGGCAGAGTAGCATCTGCTTGTCTCTCTCTGCTCTTCTGTTCCCATGTAATACTCAATGGACACTTCTCTAAATGTCCTTACCAATGATGTGTTGGGCTTAAGTGCCTGGGGATTCTGGAGCTGGATTGCTTAGGTCGTAATCCTGGTTCGAATACCCCACAGCTGTGTCATATCTTCCCTAAGAGAATATAAGGGGCCGGGGTGCCTGGGTGGCTCAATGGGTTAAGTCTCTGTCTTTGGCTCAGGTCATGATCTCAGGGTCTAGGGATCGAGCCCCACATCGGGCTCTCCACTCAGCGGAAGCTTGCTACCCCCACACCCCGCGACCTGCCTCTCTGCCTACTTGTGATCTCTGTCTGTCAAATAAATAAAATCTTTGAAAAAAACAAGAAGAAGAATATAAGGGGCTCATGAGGGAGATCTTGGCGTGAGCCCTTTTCCTATTGTGCTGTCCCATCCCCTGTGAACAGGGGCTGTTTGTAGACCTATCTTAGAATTCATGCGTTATCTCTCCGCTCTCACTCTCTTCAGAAGACCGATATTCCCTTGGCCTACCTACTGTGCTCAGACTTCAGGCCTTTGCCTGCCCTGCAATTAGGCCGGAATCTCAGACTTCCTAAATCTTCTGTATTCCAACGATGCCTCTTCAGGATTATGACATAAACAAACAATCCAGTGACTGACCCTTTCTCTTTTCTGGATTTGGGAAATATCTGGTGCTTAAAGACAGATAGAGGAATTGTAAATAATTCATTCAACTGAATTAGAAAGTAAAATCTATTCCCTGGCTACTATAAAATATAGTTCAAAATCTGTACTGTCTTGTTTTTGCTCTTCTGAGAAGCAGTCTGAAGGGTTAACTGTTGACAAAAGCCCTTCATTCAAATGAATGGACTCTGAAGAGTTTGTGAAAAGAATATTAAATCCAGATGTCCCACTAAGATGTTGTCCTTGAGCTAATGGGAAAATAAAAACAATATAATTTAACAGAGCCAAAATGTACATAAACAGAGAACAGAAAGGATTAAAGGCTTTTAGACAATAGCTTGAGTTATGGTCCCATTTCTTCCACTTAATAAATGTATGACCATGGGCAAATCACCTAATTTCTCAGTGTTCCCTTCTGCATAATGGGATTAATAATAGCTCCTCTATCACTCTTACCTTGAACTGGGACGATGATCACACTGGCTGATGTAGAGTTGCTTTGCTACATACGTGAGGTTGTGTTATTATTATTCTTTCCAAGTGATCCGGGAGGTGAAATTTAATTTCTTAGTGGGACTTTTACACAATATATGGTAATGATTAGGATCCAACATCCTTGAGAAACTCAAGTTTAATTCTTTGTGAAATGGCCATATTTATTTTGTGGACAAAGAAAATAATGTCTGAACTTATGGAGTCTATTCTGGCTACTTTCATGTTTAGATTGACAACTCTAATTAGATTAGGAAAAAATAATGTAATATAACTACATAATTACAATTCTTCAAACAGATGAATGAAATAGAGCAGAAAAGCAAGTGGGGGTATTGAATCCAGGTTTGGATGTTGGGTCAAACGTTCTTTAGGTTTGTTCTTATATATTGGTCTTGAACTTACCCTATCCTGCTCAGCTTTGGGTTTCTCTGCTTTAATATCATATATAACTTATTTTCAGACTCCTTACCATGGTGTGAACTTAGATTCTTAGACACCATGGAATTTGTTTCTCTACAAGGTACCCCTTAGCAAGATAGCTGAGGTCTTCCCATTGATAGCCACTATGTTAACATTTGCACTGATGTCATGACGGTAATCTGGGTAACAGTGACAGTTCCTTAGCAGTAATCAAGGGAGTGACACCAGACTGTACTCATAATCGTTGATTGTACTCTTTTCCACCGTTAACTTCCAATCTCAACTCCCTGAATACCTCCACATAGGCAGGGGCTCACACAGAATGGTCACGTGGTATTTCTGGGATGCTGGACCACTGAGGTACTGAGTGCAGGCAGGCATGTCAGTGAAGCCAGAACATCTGGACTCTGGTTTGGGCAACCCAGGACTCAGGTGGAACTGGGGCAAGCTAGAGATTGAAGGACCTTCTCCCCGTTCTGGGCTCTAATCCAGATTCTGGGCAGATTTAGCCTCCAATGATGTCTAGAATGAAACTCTGCACCAGACAGGTGGGGTGGGAGCTTAGGGAAAAAACGAAGTTGATTTAAAGGAAATGAGAAAATGCCAAGGGAATAACTCTGGCATACTCGAGTTTGTGGGTGGAGAGGAATATCTGCTACTATGATAATGGGCACTACATGTCTGTTCTCCCCCTTTAGGGGACAGCTTACTTGATGGAAGACGTGTCATTGAAGTCTATGTCTGTGTGGCATTTCTTTTGTCCTAAAGCCAAGTTGAAGTTTATTATGCGCTGCTGAGCCATTAATGTGTTGCAGGATGTTTTTAAGGCAATTGATCACACCACAGAAAGAGCAGGATCAGAATTTGGAAAAACCTTTGGCACAGTCTTTGGAGAAGGGACAAATATGAGAAGAAAGGAGTCTAACAGGGGACAAAGCAAATTGCTAAAAGAAGAGTAAATGGGATAGAGAAGATTGAGTTTGAATACAACATTAGCTACTTAGTCACTCGATCAAAGAGGATAAACAACAAACCAGTAATTCTAGTCAACCCCTAGAATTCTTTTTTTTTTTTCCCCCTACATAATACTTCTCCTCTCATTGTAAATCTAAGCAGGTCAGGGGTGCCTGGGTGGCTCAGTGGGTTAAAGCCTCTGCCTTCAGCTCAGGTCATGATTCTGGGATCCTGGGATGGAGTCCCCGCATGAGGCTCTCTGCTCAGTGGGAAGCCTGCTTCCTCCCCTCTCTCTGCCTGCCTCTCTGCCTACTTGTGATCTCTGTCAAATAAATAAATAAAATCTTAAAAAAAAAAATCTAAGCAGGTCAGAATTTTTTGCTCCCAGGGTCCGCCCCATCCCAGTGAGCCCACTTCTTTTATGTCCTCATTTGGAAAACAGCTTCTGAATACCTCCTAGTGCCAGCCAGCATATATATAATGAAAACACCACACGATCCTCACAGTAACAGCAAAAACAATCTCCGTGAAATCTACTTCCTTCTCATTCTAGGCACACAGCTGGATGAAAATAGGCTAAGAGAACATTATGAAGCGGCCAAGGTTGCAGAGGGGGATTGAAACTCAGGGGAGGGCAAAGTCCAAATGTAGAGGCCAGGCTCAAAAACAGACCATTAGCCGACCATTCCCTGAATTTAAACCCCATGCCTACCTGAATTTCAGAAAGGACTTCACCAGGATGGAAATCCCTAAGGCCTGGCAACCTTCCCCGAAGGTAAGTAGAACCAAGGGAACAGTCTAGGGCAGTAGAATGTGGGTGGGAGTGATGTATATCACTTCCTGGCCAGACCCCTAAAAAATCTCTCACAATCCCCTAATGGGTTCTATTTTTCCTCATCTGTCAGCCAAATGCTAATGAACTAGTAGAAGATTCAGAGGATGTAGGGGCTGAGGAAATCACAGGATGGAAGAACCTGGGACCCTGAATGACTGTATAAATCATCCTCAACTAATTTCCACTGGACCAGACGGACATAAGGGCAAAAAACCTAGCCTTATTATTTTAAGGCACTGTGAGAGTTGAGGTTTGTTTGTTTCAGGAGTTAGACTACCATGACTAATACATGTGTCCTTAAATAAAGTCTGTAGTCCAGTAGGGAAGAGGGAAATGTAAAAATATCCCACCCCGTAATAAATAATTACTTCCCTCCTGGGGTTTGTGAACTCTTTTTGGTATCAGATTTATAGAATTACAGCCCTGAAAGAAAGCATAATGGATCCTCCTAAATGTGATACAGCAAACAGGAATAAAACACACGGGCTTCATATGCATGAGTGTGAGGTTATAGGAGAAGCCGTCAAAGGTGCGATAATGGAGCGACACGGGAAATGGGTCCAAGCTAGAAAATCACATGCCTATCCCCAAAAGCAATCCTACTGACTCCTGAAGACCTTATTGGCTAAATAATAAATGTCTACTGGTCAGTTTGCCTATGGAAGCCACAGTTATCATGTGAGAGATTTCACTCAGATCATCTGTAGATGGCCCATTCTAGCTCTGATTGTCAAGAGTTCTTGAGTGTTTAATGCTTCTCATCTATTGTTCCTGGGGAGTATGATCTGAAGGAAAATCGTCCAGTCCAAGATGCTGTTTCTGGATCTTCGTGCTTTATTCCTTTGAGACCTAAACATTTTGATTTCTGAGAGTCCAAACTATTAACTCAATACACAATTATTGACAGGATCAGCTACATAATTTGTGAGGCCCTTTGCAGAATGAAAATGCATGGTACCCATTCAAAAAGCAGGGGAAAGTATGATTAAAGATATGAAAATACCAGGGGTGCCTGGCTGGCTAAGACAGTTGAGCCTCCAGCTCTTGATTTCATCTCAGGTCATGGTCTCAGGGTTTCCAGATGGAGATGGAGCCCCTGGCAGATTCCTGCATCAGGGTCCACAATCTATGGGGAGTTTGCCTCTTTCTCTCTCCACCTCTTACTCTGCCCCTCTTCTCAAACACACTCTCGAATATAAATAAATCTTTAAAAATAAAATAAAATAAAAATTGTTAAAAAAACAATACTAAAATATTTTTATATATTTTAAATATTTTTTATATTTATATTTTTCTTTTGTGGTTTCTCTCTTGATCTGGCATGGTGTTTTATTCAATGTGTATTTAATATTGTTCATTTCATGTACACTAATCTGATTTAATTTAATTTTGCTATTTAATGTCATGCTCCCTTGGGTACAGGGATGCACCTGAGGAAATGTGATCTCTGCAGGCACCTTGGACCCCATTCCGGACTCACTGTAGAGCACCACACCTGATGTGTTGGGAATGGGCAAGTCCTCAAAGGCACTGCAGGGTTCGCACCAGGATGCACTTGGCTCCTACATCGGGCATGGCTTAGAGGCTCACCACGGTGGGGGAGGCACCTACCAAGTGCACTTGTGGAGTTGCCCGTCCAGGGTGGGACAGAAGCAGCCGTGTCCTTCAGGGAGATGCCGCAGGGCACAGGCACCTAGCTCCAATTCTTTCAGCATCCATGCCCAGACCCCGGCCAGAGTCACAATCCCCCCACCCAGACCACATACCCTACTTGCCACCCAGAGCACTACAGGTGGACAGTGGGCAACCAAGAACCCATAGAGGCAGGAGGTGCAGAGGTGGGAAGTGGGACCACATGTGAGCAGAGGCTCAAAATGTCCTGCCCATGCTTCACTGTAGACTTCATCTACAAAACACAAATTCAAAGATGCGATCACTAAGAATTTCAAGATGGTGACTACAGAGCATTAACACCAAGTGTGGAGCCCTTCTGAGAGGGGGCCCCGTGCCACTGCCCTGCTGGAAAACCCACGAAGCCAACATTGATCATGGATCATCTACCACGGGCTAAGCACCAGGGATGCAGTTATGATCAAAATACACCAAATCCCTACCCTGATAGAGTTTCCATTTTAATCAAGTCCTTACTGAAATGCAGATGAGCATGGGAGGGAGTCATACGTCAATGAACCATTTAATTGGAGGGAAGGTTAGCAAATGGTCAACCTTTGAGACTTCCGTGAAGATTTCAACTTTGCACTCTCCTCGGTTTGGACCCTGTCCTTCCACTTCCACTGGCGTGCAATTTACTCAATACTCAATACACTGGGCAATTTACTCAACACTCTTTAAGCCAGTTTCCTCATCTGTAAAACGGGAACGATAATAGTATCCATTTCTACAGGCGAAGAGCCTAGAGGGATACGTGCTCATGTTCATTACTCCTCTTTTCTCATAGTGGGAGTGATAGCAGTGCTACCCATTGGCTTGAGCTCAAATGACCTGAAATGAAGTGCATGAAATTGGAGAAATGACAGCAGGGGAAAGGAGACTATTTAGCTGGAGGAAGCATCTATCTCTTTGCAGTTAACTGACCCAACTTTGGGTTATTTTTCCTTATTTAATGCCAACTGAATTAGATTGTCTCCTTTTTTTCTTCACTAAATTGACTGAATGATTTGGTGGTGCTGTGTGAAGAAGAATCTAACAGAACAGCTTCCTTTTATTTTCATTAGAGAAAACTTAGGTTTTAAAGTTAAGTGAAGCATAGTTTATTTCTGATTTCTAGAGGTGAGGAAATGATCACATGTAATGGACTTTTCACTATCCTATGAGTCATGAAATTTGGCATTTATGTTCACTTGTACCACTGGCCTGTTAAGTACATTCTCTTTAATCTCTGGAGAACTGTAGTTGTAACACTTGTCACATTCCCTACTGAAGTATTTTGAGGATTAGGTCAAATTCTTAAAATACTAGCAATTTAGTGAAAGGCATTTGCTTAAAGAGGAGAAAAGCCAATACAGGAGTTCTGTTTCCTGCTTTTAAAAAGAATCTGGGAATTGTTCGAAATACAGTTAGATTCCTACACATCTTGATTGTGACCTTCCAGAAAAGCGTTCATAAGTCTGGAATTTCTCAGGATGCTTTGCCTGGAATTAGTGTTGAATTACCAAAAATCAATATGACACGTAGTATCCATTTATGTAGATAGTAATTCAACACATGTACACACACACACACACACACACACACACACACACACCTCATGTGGAGCTCCAATTCAGGAGAAAAGGGAGTATCCTAACCAGAAGATGGAAAGGATTCATTTCACAAGTTGTTCTATGTACTCATGCTCAGTAGGAAATATAATATGAATAAAACTTAATTTCTGTAGTTTTTATACTCTTCCTGA
This sequence comes from Mustela nigripes, assembly GCF_022355385.1. Taxonomy (NCBI): domain Eukaryota; kingdom Metazoa; phylum Chordata; class Mammalia; order Carnivora; family Mustelidae; genus Mustela; species Mustela nigripes. The sequence goes on along the minus strand of NC_081562.1, from coordinate 47,071,855 downwards.
AAAATAGATTCTGTATTTTTTTCAGGTTTAAAAAGTTTATTTTCAATTTATTTTCATTACTTGTCATGCTAAGTCCTGCCTAGTATACCATTTATATGAACTGCACCTGATCTACATCATCTCCATTTTCCCCCTCCATCTTCCTTTCTCCTACTCCGTGTGAGTGTGTGTGTGTGTGTGTGTGTGTGTGTGTGTGTGTGTGTGTGTGATTTCAGCAATTTTCCTCCAACAGAATTCTGAGCCCCTTTCTGAGAGCATGGGTCAAGTCTCCCCAGATCTGGTCGGGAACTAGTCCATACTGTGTATGAGGATTTTCTTCCCTGGGTCTGCATGTTTCCACACTGTCAGAAGTCCTTTTCGTGCCTGGCTGAAAGCCCAAGATATCTAGACCATCTTAGAAAATAAATCATTTCCATCTTTGGTTGTGTACTCTCTGAAAATCCATGTGCTAAGAAGAGATCACAGGGTTAAAAACTCAAAGAGCTGGGGAAAGGAGAGAGAAGGAGAAGGGAGCCTGGGAAGAGTGGATAGAAAACATTTGGTTCTTCATCTGGACTGAGTTAATCACTGTACCTTCAACCAGAGCCTCAAGAGACCCCAAGAGAATTCCTGGACTCTCTCAAGAAACAGATTACTCCATCTGAGTGAAATCTTCCTTGGAAAATAAATTACACACACACATACAGAGGGAGAGAAAAGAATGCTTCGGGCTACCATATGTCTCTTTCCAATGATTTATCCTCTCTCTGGAATACTTGAGCTTCTTCATGCCTTGGGTTTATTTTGTTTAAAAGAAAATTCAAGTGACTATCTGGAATTCAGCGACCTAGATTCTGCCCAATTTTGGATTCCTTCAGAAATTAAATAGGTAGCAATTATCAGGCACCCTAATAGAATATAGAATGTTCCTATTTCTTCAAGGGAAAATGAAGAAGCAACCCAGTATCTCCTAATTTAAATTACTTCCAGTGTTAAACAAGGCTTGCGAAATCCAATGACCGTTGTCACAAAGGTTTCAGAGCAAGCCCAGAAGGAAGCTGGCACATTCTGTTGGGTCTGTGTAGAACCAGGTACAATATTTATGGCCTGCCTTCCACGTTTGACAGAAATATCTATAAGTTCTGTGTATGTCGATGCAGAGGAGCACTTCGATGCCCTATACTAATAGTTCTGTCCACCCTTGAAGGCCTTTATGGGGCTCCTCATTGCTAACTACTCCTCAGGAGAGGAAAACGGGAGGCCAGGAGATGGTTGGGAAGAGAAGCTAGCATGGATTTGGAAGCCCGCTGGGGGCCAGGCACAAAGCGTAGAGGCTGACATCATTTGATCTCGTTTCTGCCACTTACTAGGTATGTGAATTCAGAGAACTTATTTATCTCTCTAAGCCCTGGTTTCTTCATCTGTAAAATAGGAATATTTATGTTGTCTACGTTAGATAATAGCTAACATTTTTTTTAGAGGTTTTTGTACCAGGTACCTTAGTCTGTGCACATGCTGTGTGCACAGAACCCTATGAAGTAGGTACTAGGGATAGAAGAGAAAATTTAAATAAAGCTCTTAGCAAATAAGTGTTCAACAATAGCATTGTTATCATTATAATAACAGAGCTTATTATTATATAGTGTCTTAGAGATATAACATATCTCACTTAATTTTCTCAAAACCCCTACAAAGTCAGTGTCATCCTTCTTATTTTTTGCTCATGAGGAAGCTCAAGGAGGTTAGGTCCCTTGTACATGTTTACTCCGCTGCTAAGAGACAGAGCAGGAGGATTCGAATTCAGGGGTCTGATTTTAAACGTGTTCTCTTTTTCTTTTTCTTTTCTTTTTTTTTTTTTAAGATTTTATTTATTTATTTGACAGGCAGAGATCACAAGTAGGCAGAGAGGCAGGCAGAGAGAGAGGAAGGGAAGCAGGCTCCCTGCTGAGCAGAGAGCCTGATGCGGGGCTCAATTCCAGAACCCTGGGATCATGACCTGAGCCAAAGGCAGAGGCTTTAACCCACTGAGCCACCCAGGCACCCCATGTTCTCTTTTTCTTGTTCAAAAACATTTTTGTCCCAGTTCAAGAGATAGAAACATTGCCTTCTGCTCGTGGCTATAGGATTTCCCATTGTTGTTTATGGCTCTGCCTCACTGGTCTGAGCTCGTTCCCAACAGCTTTATAGAGAAGAGGGAGCAGCATCCCAGGAAACCTGTGCCTGAGGTGGCCAGGGAAGGTATTTGCACAGACGGGTTTAGGCGTTGCTGACCTGATGCAGCCATCTCCAGCTCCTTCTCCAGGGGAGCTCCTGGTGCCCCCACCGGCTACCACCACCACCATCACATTGTCTTGACTAACCCTTGCTCATCTTCCAAGGCTTAGTTTGAGCATCATGTTCTTAGGGAGGCCCGCCCTAAACACTGACCCTCTTTTCATCTCGCCATTCATTCAGCGAATATTTCCAAGGGCCAACTCGATGTCAGGCACTCTTCTAGAAGCTGGAGCACAGTATTGAAACTCCTTGTCCCTGTGATGTTTTCATTCTTGTTTAGATAAGCGTTCCCCACCGCATCCTAAAATTTTCGTTTATAACCTTGTGTGCTTGTGGTTATTTACTTGGAAGAATTTAAATCAAAACCATTCATGACCCCAGGGTCCTGGGATCAAGTCCCCCATCAGGCTCCTTGCAAGGCAGGAGCCTGCTTCTCCCTCTGCCTGCTGCTCCCCCTACTGGCGCCCCCCCACTCTCTCTCTCTGAGAAATAATTAATAAATAAAATCTTTAAAAAAGAATTTAAATCAATTCCATTCTTTTCCATTAATTTCCAAATACAAAAAAAGTACAGATTACACGAGATTTTCTCCATTAGTTACGGAGCTTTGCACGTAGTGGGCACTCAATAAATATTTGCTAAATGACTGATTTGCAATAGCCACATTAATTCATCTTTTTTCCAGGAAGCAGTAGCAATGGGCATTCTCAGTACCAATTCCCAGCAGCTCTTTGGGGGCCTTGAGCTCAGGCATCCAGTCTAGGAGCAAGACACAAAGGGTCCATAGTCTAAAAGGGAAGGGCTCCATATTGTGACCTACTTCTTGAAAATGATCCCTCCCCTAGGGATGTGGAGACAGAGGAGTTTTCACACAATGCTAATGCACATATAGATTGGGACAACCATTCTGGCAAGCAATCTTGCAGAATTTGGTCAAATTAAGTATACACACAACCAGGGTTCCAACAATATAGTTCCTGGGTATCCCTCGGATACTCTCACACAGGTCTGTGAGAAGACATATGCAATAATGTTAACTGCAACATTATTTGTGGGTGTCTGTCCATCACTGGAAAGCAAATGGGTAAGGTGTTGTGGAGGCAAAGGATTGGCACCTTAGGCAGCAGTCAGGAACAATGATATATACAGAGCAATATGGAATCCAGCAACACACAGCCATACTCATGTTTGGTGGAATAGCCAGAAAACAGAATGAGATGCTTAACATAACCATTTATTAAGTTAGAAATCCATGAACACAAAACATTGCACGTTTTGCAAAAATGCTTGCAATGAAAATATCCACAGTAAATACATTAACATGATTGCCTATAATGAAAGCAGCATGGAAGTTGGGGGAGTAGGGATAAATGGAAATTAATTTGTGTAATTATGGAGTTTATTACATAAATTAATGTATACATCAAATGCATGGACTATCGATGTCACTTGAATAGAAGATTCAAAAGCAAACAAAAAATGTTTTTCAGGGACACCTGGGTGGTTCAGTCGGTTAAGCGTCTGCCTTTGGCTCAGGTCATGATCCCAGGGTCCTGGGATCAATCCCCATATCAGGCTCCTTGTTCAGTGGGGAGTCTGCTTTTCCCTCTGCCTGCTGCTCCCCCTGCTGTGGTCTCTCTCTTTCTCTCTCTGATAAAATGAATAAATAAAAATCTTTTTAAATAAATGTTTTTCAGAGCCTCTGCCCTGTTTATGGCACCACTTGCCAGACTTCTTGTCTGTTGTGTTCATTCCTGATGCCACCTGTAGGTCTTTCGGCTTGCAGAAATACTTTGCTGTGTTTTAAATTTGTTTCTTCTTCTGTGATGGTCACCCTTGCTCAGTTTTCACCGTGGAAGCTGCTTGAGGTCTCTGAGTACCCCGTGAATGCTTCTGTCTGGCTCACAGAGGAATTTGGCACAAGCAGCTTCATGGCAGGAGACTCAGCTGGTTCTCTCCAGAAGTCACTGTGAGAATGACCCATCTCTGTCTTGCTGAAGATGCAAAACCTAGCCTGCTCAGTCATCCAGATGCAGCATCTGGGCAGGGCCTGGTCTCCCTGTCATATAGAAAGGTTGACAAGACTCCCACATTTAGTCTGGATCTTGATGTCATGTTAGTGCACCTATGGTTCTTGGGTTGTATCTGGAGTTTCCTGGACACAGACAGGTGTCTAACGTTCCTTCGTCCACCCCTAGTGCTGTAGTTCCCCATCATGGACATTGTTGTCCTGCCACAGCCCCCAAATCACTATTTCCAGAACTTTGGTTCTCCAGGGCACAGAGAAGCCGCATCATGGCATTCTGCTGTTGGGCCCTCCCCGTACCGCACCAGGCAGCCAGGCTTCTCAGGGGCCACACTCGCCAGTGCAAAAGCTGTTGGGTTGAAATAGCCCAGGGAGCACCTAGACTATATATGGGGAGCTCTAAGCGCAGAGCTTGAGAGTACAGCTTGGAAAAGCCAGACTGAGAGAAATGTGGGCTGGATAGAAGGGAGCACGCCATTGTACTGAGTCAGTCTAGCTTGGAACAGAGACAGAGCCCCTTATAGCGGTATCAGGAAGACCCGATGACCCCAGGCACACATTCCCAAATGGCCTCAAATTATGATTTTGGATATTTTGATTTCTGGTATTATCTCCAAAGGTGTACACAGCCAGGCAGTTGGAAGAGGAGGAACTTCACGATACCACTTTAAAGCTCTGGCCAACTGTACTCTACTCTCTACTGTACTGTATTCTCTACTCTGGGATAGTCTGTATACAGGGAGAGTAGACCTTCCCCATGAATCCTGTTTGTTATATACAATTATATAGAATGCTCTTCTTGATGAGAAAAGCAGTAATTTGTTACATGTAAACAATTCTAATAGACTACAAATTTTGGAACCCTCTTTAGTTATTTCTTTTTTAAAAAACATATACATATGGGGCACCTGGGTGGCTCAGCAGGTTAAGCCTCTGCCTTCGGCTCAGGTCATGATCTCAGGGTCCTGGGATCGAGTCCCACGTCGGGCTCTCTGCTCAGCAGGGAGCCTGCTTCCCCCTCTCTCTCTGCCTCCCTCTCTGCCTACTTGTGATCTGTCTGTAAAATAAATAAATAAAAATCTTAAAAAAAAAAAACATATACATATATGCTAAGAGCTTCAAAAAAAAATGGAGGTAACTGAACACCTCAACCTCTGAGAAGCCTATGGTAGAGGACCCATCACAGCAGATGTCATGAAGAAAAAAGTGATATCAAAAAAGAAAGAAAGAAAGAAAGAAAGAAAAAGAAAAAAGTAGTATCAGAATTAACCAGAGGGTTAAAACTAAAGGAAGAAGATATCCAGCTCTCATTAGCTAGTTCTTGGAGAATTTTTGTTAATGTAAATTATTTTCTGATTAAGAAAATAATGCATACTCATTCCTAGAAATTCAGAAAGTACAGAGATATATAAAGATTAAAATTAAGCTGACACCACTCAAAAATTATTTCTGTAAAAATTGTGCTGTTCAGATTTGCTCTATGTGCATGCTTACACACACACACACACACATGCGCTCACACACAAAGCCTACGTATGCACACACGTCTCCCACCGCTATAGAATCAAAGGTCACATAGTCTTTTTCCACTTACTAGTCTATAAACATCTCTTTTCCATGTCTACAAATATATAGCGTATCATTCTAATTCATGGTGTCATACTTCTCATTGTGTAGATATGCCATAATCATTGAATAAAATTCCTATTGATAAATGTTCAGTTCAAATTTATCAGTACTGCAAACTCTCTGGTAATTGACATCCTGTTTGCTTATGTTAACACATTAGTCCAACTATTTCCTTAGGGCAAATTTCTAGGGGTGGGACTTCTACATCAAAGACTTTTATTTTTATTTTTTTAATTTATTTTTAAATTTAAATTCAATTAATTAACATATAATGTATTATTTATGTCAGGATACAGGTCTGTGGTTCATCACTCTTAAATAATACCCCGTGCTCATTACAACACATGACCCTCTCCAATGTCCATCACCAGTTACCCCATCCTTCCACCCCTTTCTCCAGCCAAGACTTTTAAAAAAGGCTTTTCTACATGTTGCCAAAGTTTTCCTCCAAGAAGTATCCTTCCCCCAGCAAGTTTGCACCGATTTACACAACCATCCGAAGTTCCCCAAACTTTCACCAGCGCTAGAGTATCAGTCTTCTCAATGATCAGTCTTCTTGATCCTTTCCACTCTGCAATCTGCTTCTTCTTTGGAAGCCTGGGCTCCATCACAGGTAGCTTGACCTTTTTCAAGGTTAAGCAGAGCATGGCACTTTATTATTTAAAGAGCTAGCTTCCCAAAGGGACAAATCAACTTTCTCTGTAAGCCAGTAAATGTTCATCCCGGTCTTCAAGGTTGAACTAAATTTTCCTTTAAATGTGTGCCTGGATTTCTGAGTTTTACTGGCAAGGATAGATTAGGCTTATTTCAAAGCTGAGTAAAATTAATGGCCAAGTGAAAGATCATCTGTGGTCAGGGCTGACCTAAACTGGAAAATCATTGTCAGAACACCACTCAATTCCACCCAGGTCACTATCCCTCTGATTTATCTTAGAACTCAAGATATACAAAGTTATTTATGCTCTTGAAAATCTGTCTATAGTTCAGTCACACTATTTGTTTTAGGCATTTATCATTTTTTTGGTTAATAATAAAACATCTCACTTAGAGCTAGCAATATTAATAAGTTTCATCAGTTTTTTTTTATTAAAGTAGTAGTAAGATAATTACAGAAATTATGACATTTAATTTCCCAGAAATAATTTAACCTTATAATTTGTGTTTTTTTCTTCCATTGCTGAATATTCTGAACTATACCTCCACACACACACACAAATACACAACCTAAATACATTTTTTTCTTCTAGAAGTCACTGTCCTCTCTAGAGTTAATTTTGTGTGTCTCATTTTAAAAATGGTTAAAGCAGAGCTCCTAGCTTTGTCCTGCCAGCTCCTGAGACAGAGAAGACATTCCTTAGCTTGGACTTGTCCTATGTCCCTCAAGGATGGTGTCCAGTCCAGGGCTCCGCTGTTCCTCCTGGGACCCAGGTCCCTCTCCTTAGGCTGATTTTTGGCAATAAATTGCAAGTTCTATTCAAACTACTAGTGCTACTGCACATTTTATGGAGTTCCTTAAAAAAGATAAAGTAAATGTGGCCTTGCCCATCCTAGGGTGAGTCTGCTGGATGCCTCGCAGGGCCCGTGCATTGGGGGAAGAAAGGGGGAAAATGGACTGACTGTATGTGATGGCCGAAGGAGGATAAACACGGGAGTTGGTGTTCAGGATTATTTCCTGCACACAAGACCCAGAATTTCAAATGAGGGTCTTAGAGGCTAAGGGCATAGACTTTTGAATTAGGCAAAAATGAATCCAGATCCTAGCAAGCTCTGCCATGTTCCCGCTGTGTGACCTTGACCACGTTATTTTTCTTTTCCAAATCTTAATAATATTATTTACTTTTGGATCATTTTAAGGATTAAATGAGGAAATGTATATAAAGTTCTCAGGATAGCACTCAGTGCAAAAACTTCCCAGTAATGAGAATGTTATCGCTGTTCACTGGGACGGGGTCATGTTTCCCACCTACTCAATGTGTTATACTCTGAGATAGCACTGGGCAAAATGTAAGCCCACAGGCCAAGTCCAGTCCACGGTCTGATTTTGTACAGCTTGTGAGCTCAGCATGGTTTTTACATCCAGAAATGGCCGGGAAAAGATCAAAAGAAGAATAATATTTAGTGACATGTAAAAGTGATAGGAAATTCAAATTTCAGTGTCTATAAATGAAATTGTGTCAGAATACAGCCCCAGCAAAGGGTTACATATTATTTAGGGTTACTTCTGTGCTATAAAGGTAGACTTATATAGTAGCAATAGTGACCAGAAGGCCTGCAAAGCTGAAACTACTGACTCCCTGGCCCTTTACAGAAAGTTTGCCAGCCCCTCCTTTAGGGAGTAATTGAGCATAGAGCATGTGAGGACTTTTGTCCCTGAGGGGGGCCAAAGAGGGTACCCGTCGTCCCCTTACATATGTTTTGTCTCACTCTTGCTAATGGAACCATTTGGTCGAAGCTCTTCCCTGCAACCCAGACGGATCATCCTTAGTGATGGTGTGCTAGTAAATACTTACCAGCCAGCTTTATAGAAGGAGAGGAGCCCTGATATGTACCATTGGCTGATCTGGTTTCAGTAATCACACTGAGGCTGACTTCAAGCTACCAACATGTCAACAGCTGGTGAGGGAAAAAAAAAAAAAAAAAAAAAAAAGAAAGAAAGAAAGAAAAGAAAAGAAAATTATTTATTTTTAGAGGAAGGGAGAGTGCACAGTGGGAAGGGGCTGAGGGAAAGAGAGTCTCAAGTAGATGCCATGTTGAGCACAGACCTGATGCGGGGCTTGATCTCACGACCCTGAGATCATGACCTGAGTTAAAACCAAGAGTCCTCCGCTTAAACAACTGTGCCACCCAGGGACTCCTGGTTTGCAAAATTTTTAAGACTCAAAACGAATGGTTCTCATGAGGCATGCCAGCCAGCAATAGCATAGCGCTGCCCTTGACCTCCGCTGCAGCTGCAGCCTGGAGTTCCAGGGGGCCATGTCTTTGCTGCACAGGGGGACTTGGATTGTTTACTTAGTAACCCCAGGAGAGGGCGTGACTTAGGTTTCTGTGAGGGGCTTATCCCAGAATACATGTGATTCAGAAATACGGATCATCTATGAGAGATCTGGTGCAGAGAAAAGCTGACACGCATGTGAACAAAGTGCTGTGGGTAAAGTTGGCAAGTAATATGGTAAGAGATTGGGTACATATGGTTTGATTGGAAGATCTCAGGGATGATACAAACCCTATAGATCCATCTATCTTACCTTCCTCTCCCTGATGCTGGCTTTTTCTGAGCATGGATGAGGGACTCAGCCACAAGGATACCTCAGCAGAGAGCTCCAGCCAAAGGAGAATAGCAAGTGCAAAGGTCCTGGGGCAAATGCCTCTTAATGTACTTCCTTCTCTATTATTTCTGTGGACCCTGACCCTTCAACTCAGCTTTTACTTTTGGGAAGTATTGGGTTGATTGTTTTCGCACTGATGTGAACTCTAGATGTGAACTTCTAGAGGCCAGAACTCTCGTATTTGTCTTTGTAGCCCTAGCGCCTCCCACAATGCTTGTTATTTAGGGTGTGCAATAAACAGGGCACATGATACAACACCTGATTAATCTGACTCCCTCTGTACGCCTAGTCTCTGTGTTCTTCCCAGCAACCTGTTTAGGGTTTCTGAGACTAACCTCCGTGAAGAAAGCACTTCCACAGTCCCATGAAACCCATTCATTAGGCAGCCCATATCTTCCTTTTTACAATGTTCTTACATGTTGGGACTGAACTGTCCTCTTCACAGAGCCCAGGCACAGGTGTGGGAGTTAAGACGGAAGCTCGCCCAGGGTTATTAAACGAGTGTTTGCCAACAAGTGTGCAGAGCTAGAAGAGGCTTGAGGCTCTCTGGCAGTCTTTCACTTTCAGATCAAGTCAGAGGACGGAGGGTGCAAAAGGACAGGCTGCAGTTTCCCCCTATTTGACCAGTGGGTGAAAATTCAAGAAAGGCAACCCTGGCCAATGAAACCCATCTGAAGTGCCAAGCCATCTCACACTCATCTTTCTCTCTTGCTCCTGCCCCTTACTCTCTCCCTCTGGCCCATCGATTCATCACTTTCTTGTGGTCACTGACTTGATAGAGAGACAGGCAGCCTGGAGGTGTGTGATGTGGCATCAGGCCCAGGCTGTTTCCCCCATGTGATCAGGGCCGTGTAGGGCCAGCTATAGTAAGAACTTATTTGGGGCAGGAAATACATTGACTCACAAAGAGTTATTTTTGCAGTCCTTGTTTTTCTGATTATAACCATATTCCAAAACATACTTGGATTGAAGCTTTAAAAAGCTTGATGCATAAAAGCCCACAGAGTGTTCTGAACGCAGGATAATTTTAGCTCAGACCACCGGTCATGCTAATAAGCAAGGGCACTTTCCACTTGAGGTTCCCATTCCTTCTCAGTCTGAATGGAAAGCAAACTTCTGATTTGCCTGTGGTTTGTGTGCTTGCTTATTTTGCTCAGAATACTCTGGAAGGCTTTGCCAGGTGAGGGAGGTGAGCCCTGGGGTAAAATGGGCAGGCCACACCAAATCAAAGATTTATTTCTTTGGAGCTGGATTCCAATTGTTGACTTTCTCAGGGACTCTTGAATAAGGATCTATACTGGGCCAGGAAATGTTTTTCTTCATCTTCACTTTTCCTAAGTGTGTGTGTGTATGTGTATATTTTTAGTGTTGGTGCTATAGAGAAAGGATAAAGAATGACTATAGATCCATCAAGCATTACCTAAAATTCACCATGGTTCAGTGTAAATGCTATATTTCACCAGTTCAAAGGCATATATTTCTTTTTAAAAAAAAATATTTTATTTATTTATTTGTCAGAGAGAGAGAGAGAGCACAAGCAGACAGAGGCAGAGAGAAAAGCAGACTCCCCACCAAGCAAGGAGCCTGATGTGGGACTTGATCCCAGGACTCTGGGATCATGACCTGAGCAGAAGAGAGCGGCTTAACCAACTGAGCCACTCAGTGTCCCAACGGCATATGTTTCTTCACACTTTAATATTTCTAATATCAGAATGAGCCTCACAATCTATGATATACCATAGTTTAATCAGTAGTGATTAGTAATTTTCTTAGTAATACACAGAATTAACGGTATGTGTGGCAATCAGTGGTGTCTTAGACTCAATGGCATATGGTCTCTGACTTAGATACGTTCTCTGTGCCTGTGCCTGGAAAAGGCAGAGCACAGCCGTCAAAGTCTTCAAAAGTCATAAAGTCCATGTTCTCCACAAAAGCCCGTTTGTATCATCTCCGGCATTACTGGTCGAATGTTCCACTGTGTCTCTCTACATTATAAAGCTCACAGTTATGGTGTTCCTACCGCCATCAGGCAATATTCGGAGCACATTAGATATCTAGCCTCGCAATTCCGTGAAGCAGGCGTTATGATCCTGTTTCAGTCGGGGTCTAGGCAGAGAAAGAAACCAAACTAGTTATTTAAACAGAGAAAATGGTGGACACCTGGGCGGCTCAGGTGGTTAAGTGTCTGACTCTTGATTTCTGTTCAGGTCATGATCTCAGGGTCGAGGGATCGAGCCCGGCACCCGGCTCTGCGCTAGGCATAGAGCCTGCTTGGGATCCTCTTTTACTCTCTTTCTGCCCTTCCCTCCCCTCTCTCTCTGTGTCTAAAAATAAATAAACCAATAAATAAAATAGAGAAGATGGAATTGAAAGTCTTGCTGACTGGGTATAAAGCTGATAATTAGGGCACCTGGGTGGCTCAGTGGTTTAAAGCCTCTGCCTTTGGCTCAGGTCATGATCCCAGGGTCCCGAGATCGAGCCCCACATTGGGCTCTCTGCTCAGCGGGGAGCCTGCTTCACTTCCTCTCTCTCTGCCTGCCTCTCTGCCTACTTGTGATCTCTGTCTGTCAAATAAATAAATAAATAATCTTAAAAAAAATAAATAAAGCTGATAATTAGGAACTAAAAGGGTAAAAAGAGGACTCTCGGGTATCAAGGAGGCAGCAGCTATGGGAAGCAGGCACCACCCCACGACTGGGGCAACAGAGGGAAGAGGCTGGAATCCTCAAACTTCAGACCCGAATGTCAGGCCTCTGCTGCTGCTGAGATGTCCGAAGGGGGGCCCAGGGGTGCTGGAAAAACTGCAAACTGGGTTTCATGGCTGCAATAGGAAAAGAACCGCCTGTGGCTCAGTGAAGAAGCTTTGAGGAGAATGAGCCTCTCAGGAAGAAGCCCCTTCCTCCTCCAGCCGGCCAGCAGAGGTGCCATGTGGTCACAGCCCCAGCGTCATGGAAGAGTACGGAGGGCTTTTTGAAGAGAAAAATAGCTAAATATCTGGAACCTAGTCTTACTTTTACATACAAAGAACTGAGAGACCCAAAAATATTGAAAGTAGTGAGCACCTTACTCCAGATCGCATAAATCTGAAGCTAGAAAGCCAAGATTTGAACCCAGATCCGCCTGCTTCCAAACTCTACAGACTTCCTTCCTTTCTCTGTGTTTCTCTGCCTTTTTCATTTATTTGGACAACAGCTATTTCCCGAGTCTACTCCCTGTCAGGCCCTGTGCTTGGCTCTAGGGAAGCTAATAGCCAACAAATCAGATGCAGTCCTTGTCCTCAGGGAGCTGACAATGTAGCTCGATTTCTGTGGGTAGTATTTTATTTTCTTATGGTGCATGCTCTCTCTCTTAGCGTCAGTGCATCTCATGTGCAAGTGTATATTCCTTTCTTTTGCATCATTTAATATCTGCCTTCTCTGCCTTGCTGTCTCCATCTCTTTATATTTGTTTTAATCTGTCCTGGTCCCTTTTCCTTCTAATGCTATCATGCTTTTTCCTCCCTCATATTTCTCTTCCTATTAATGGCCACAAAACAGATCAAACGTAGGTTCTGTTTGTGTTTCCTCTTTTCACAATATTCACAAGCTCTATTGCTAAAATTTTTTAAGGGAATGCTTTTGCTTTTCAGCCTTTCATTTTCTTATGTGGCTAGCTTCTCCAAGGGAATCAGTCATGAAGAGACTAATGCAATAGATCAAAGAAAGTATGACATTTATAATAGTTTTTACAAGCAGGACTTCTAACCCACCAGTCATGCCAACAAATTCCTTTCTGTTTAAAGAGTGACCCTGTGCGTAGTGGTTAAGCCTGGGGAACCAGGCTACCTGGAATCTGGACCACAGGTCTTCCATTTCCTAGCTGGATAACATCAGGCAAGTTACTCAGTCTCTGTGCCTTGATTTTCCTCGCCTGCAAAATGGGGACAATAATATTAGCACCTACCTCAGTGGGTTTGGGGGAGGATTAAGTGAATTAGTACATAAAGACATTCAGAAGAAAGGTGTAATAGATGTAATTAGCTAGATTATTAATTACAATGCCAATTATACTATGGAAATAATGGCCCCTACTCCCACAATCCTTTTATTCTGTTTCTCTATGTTCTAGAGTACTGTTCTTTAGCATGTTTGACTTATAAGCTCTCCTTTCTGTGGTTCTACTCCCATAAGTATGAGGAAATACATAATGCCAAACAACTACTGAGTTGGTCAATTCATTCTGGTTGTATATGACAGAAAACCAACTTGCCTCAGCTTAGCCCCAAAGGGTTACGTAACTGGGAAGTCTGGAAATAGAACTAGTAACCTCAAGTAGTTTCAGGGCCTCCAAGAAGATCATCAGGAGGCTCACCCCAAGGTAGTCTCTCATTGTGGTTTCCATTGGCTTCCTTCCCTCCTACTGCAGCCAAGCTTTTGCCATGTGGTGAACATGATGTCCTCCAGCAACCTATGCTTTTCATCTTTCTAGTGGCCCTGTGATGTCACACTCAAAAGCAGTCCTCTAAGACAATCTAGGACTGAGGCCTCTCCTGGCGAATCCATGCTCTCCTGGTTAACTCTCTACCCCTGGGGATTGGGGCAGCCTTGGTCTCTTCTGTTTATCTGGGATGTTAATCCCAGTGTCCTGGCCCAGATAGCAAATGTCTCCTTCACTATTTTTTTTCTTTTTCAGATGGGCTTGGGTATCATCATATATAGAGAACTCCTGGTGGCTGTTCATGATGACCCAGTATTCCCATGATTGGCCAATGTATTAGGTCTCAGTGTGGCCTGCCTGCACAACACTGATACTGTGCTTGCCTAGTGATGGGCTGCACTTTACAGATGGCCCTATATAGCAGCACTGGACAGGAATAAAGTGTAGGTAGGGAATCAATTTGTAAGCACTGGGGCATTTTATGCCAATTCAAATATTAGTGTCATCAAACATCATATCTCATTTCTGCCCATTTCTTTCCTCTCCTCATATCTCGGATCTGTCATTTTGCCTTTTTTTTTTTTTTTTTTTAATAGACTCTTTTCTAGTTAAGCAGATGCTAGATGGCTGGTGAACATATTTTCCAAAGATCTAATCTCTGAGCCTCTTTAGTCACTGAATTCAGCTATATAAACAATTATATTAAATGCCAAATTCTCTAAAAATGTATAGAGCCTTGCCATGTGTTTAGATGGTTTCCATTGTTTATTTTAAAAAGTAGTTATTAAAGGGGGCAAGGGTTAGAATGTAAGTATCTAGTCACACAGTTCTTAGTTCTCAAAAATATCTGAAAAAGTTAGTGACCACCACTGTGTTTCTAATCCTAGAGGGCTGCTTGGACTTTGGGGACATGTGACCCTTTCCTGTTCGTGTCTTCACTGACACAGCCTGATCCCAAGACATGAGCTCCGGCCCAGCGGTTCTCAGTGTGCAGAGCTCTAGCCAAGCGAAGAGGCTGGATTCCTCAGAGTGGGCCTGAGCCCTGAGAAACTGGGTGGAACCCAAGGAGCCTGTGAACCTCCAGTTTCTGGGGCTCTGGGAGCGGAGGAGGAATGGCTGAACTAGCTAGCAGGAGTGCTGGGTTATGGACAGCAGCATCTGGTCTCTGAAAGGCAGAAGCCTTGGCCAGCAAAGGCCAGGAGTTCCGCAAAGGCCCCTGGCTCAAGGAAGAGGAGCTGGGTGGCCGGCTGCGTGGAGCACTGAAAAGACAGGCCTTGCCAAGGACTTCCTGGAGAGCCGCACTGGACATGCAGGCCGAGGCTCCCGGGTGGCCCCCTGTGACACTAGCTGATCTGCTCCGTGACCCTGCGCTGATGCTTTGTGGAGTCCATCACTGCAGTGACCCCTGGAGTTTATTTCCGGTGGGAGTGGAGACTGACAGAGGCCCCTTGTACCCAGGGGGTTACCCTTCAGGAAGTCGGGACGCTGGAAGCTGGCCGTGGAGGAGGAGGACGGAGGACTAGGAGGCCCTGTTTTCCGAGCCAACTTGGCCAGGCAAGCTGGGGCAGTGTCTACGAAGTGGGCCTGTGTAGGAGGAGAACGCCTGGCTCTCTTGTCACTTCACAGGAGGTTGCAACGGTGCCTGAGGGAAGTCATGTTTCATTTCTGACAAAACTTGGTCAAGGGCCACGAGAGTAATTCATTTGGGGGATCTTTTTGGAAGGAAGAAATACAAAATGTTCTAATTCATCTGCTTTAAAATTAAAAGCAGGGACCATATGAGTGTCCAGGAAAAACAACAATTAATAAAAAACACATATAGCCGTTCCCCATATACTAAACTTTGGACAGGGATGACATGTCAAAAAATTTTTTAAAAGAAACAATTTAAATGTTCTAGAACACTTTTTTTTTTTTTTTTTTTTTTTAAAGATTTTATTTATTTATCAGAGAGAGAGAGGGGGAGAGAGCGAACACAGGCAGACAGAATGGCAGGCAGAGGCAGAGGGAGAAGCAGGCTCCCTGCTGAGCAAGGAGCCCGATGTGGGACTCGATCCCAGGACGCTGGGATCATGACCTGAGCCGAAGGCAGCTGCTTAACCAACTGAGCCACCCAGGCGTCCCTAGAACACTTTTCTTTTAACTTCTACAAACAGGTATTTCTCTGACTGCTGAACCAGAGTATATGGAGTACTCTGGAGTATTTGAATCATATTTGGTGAATTGCCATTTATCGACATCACCTGCTCTCAGACTCCTACTTTTCCTAATTCTCTTGCCCTCATCTCTGTTGGTCTTTCACTTACTGCTGCCATGAATGTTTTCTTCTACAAGCAGACTACATTCCTTCTTTTTTGTTGTTGTTTTTTTTTGTTTTCAGTTTTTTTGTTCCTACTGTAGGTGGGAAATTGTATGAGCTTATTGGAATTTTATCTAAAATAAAGGGTTAAGCAAACCATAACAGACTCTTAATAGGGGACAAACTGAGGGTTGCTGGAGGGAGAGGTTCAGGTGGGCTAGCTGGGGATGGGGATGGGTTGTAAAGAGGACACTTGTTCTGATGAGTCCTGGGATAAAAGACGAATCCTTAAACTCTACTCCTGAAACCACTCTTAGACTATATGCTAACTAACTTGAATTTAAATAAAACTTTGGTAAATAAACAAATAAAATAAAATTTTAATTTAAATTAAAAAGGGCTGGGGCACCTGAGTGGCTCAGTGGGTTAAAGCCTCTGCCTTTGGCTCAGGTCATAATCCCAGGGTCCTGGGATCGAGCCCCACATCGGGCTCCCTGCTCAGCGCGGAGCCTGCTTCCCTTCCTCTCTCTCTGCCTGCCTCTCTGACTCCTTGTGATCTCTGTCAAATAAATAAATAAAATCTACAAAAAAAAAAAAAAAAACTTTATAAAAAGGGCTAAGCAGGATGACCCCTGGAGTCACCAGACCCTGACTTCTAGACATAGGCACAGAGACAGACACCCACGGATATGCATTTTCTTTACAAATGAAATT
Organism: Mustela nigripes; assembly: GCF_022355385.1. Classification (NCBI taxonomy): domain Eukaryota; kingdom Metazoa; phylum Chordata; class Mammalia; order Carnivora; family Mustelidae; genus Mustela; species Mustela nigripes. The sequence continues at coordinate 47,055,192 of NC_081562.1, read as the reverse complement.
TAGATTAATGCATTACATATTTATACACATCTTTTTGTATCCAGACACTGGAGGTCAAAGGGAGTTATCTTTGACTCAGTATCTTTCCTTGAGACACATACAGTTCATGGGGTGCTCCTGACAAAATAATCAAGTGCTGTACGAGAGTGCCAAAGAAGTACTAGCAGACTATCAAGGAGGGCCCTTCGCCAGATGTGAACCTCTGGGGAGAGCCTCGTGGGTAAGTACTCCTCAGATCAAGTCTCAAACGATTATAGGGACTAGAGGCTCTCCTTATTTTCCCTCCCCTACTAGAGCAATTTAGTTTAAATTTTTATAATGGGGTTTTCTCCCTTTTGCCCCGAAATTAGTTGAAGGCTGTATTAAATTAAAAGCAAGCTAATGTATTTTTAATACAACTTGACAGTTTGAGTTCAGGTGCAAATGCCATGTTTAAAAACTAAGAGGGTAATTGGCGTTTAATGAGGCAGAAGGAAGTCATGGCCCTTATAGAGAATAGTTAATGAGTAAGGGGCAGGGTGCTCCCATGGAAGAAACCCACCGAATCCTTAAAAATCACATTGTCGAAAGACAACTATCATATGATCTCCCTGATATGAGGAAGTGGTGATGCAACATGGGGGCTTAAGTGGGTACGAGAAGAATAAATGAAACAAGATGGGATTGGGAGGGAGACAAACCATAAGTGACTCTTAATCTCACAAAACAAACTGAGGGTTGCCGGGGGGAGGGGGTTGGGAGAAGGAGGTGGGGCTATGGACATTGTGGGGGGTGTGTGCTTTGGTGAGTGCTGTGGGGTGTGTGGACCTGGCGATTCACGGACCTGTACCCCTGGGGATAAAAATATATGTTTATAAAAAATAAAAAATTTTTAAAAAATTAAAAAAAAAATCACATTGTCAAGTATCAGTTCCTTTCTCTTCCAGCCTGGTTGTTCTAATTCTTTACTTGATTCAGTGATCCACTCAATATGCATATAATTATATACAATTAAAAACAAAACAAATAGAAATCAATCCAGTCATACCATGCCCTCCTTTTTAAATTGCCAAAAGATAACAATCAAATATTCACAGAAGAATTACAAGTAATCCACAGGTATATTAGAAGTAATCGGTATTACTAAAAGTGAAAGGAATGCTTTTCCTAGGAACAAGGGTATCTTCCTTAATCATAAATGCTACGATAAATTCAGGAAATTCAATATTGATTTAATATTATTTATCTAAAAGACATTCTGTGTTTAATTCTGCCAGTAGTCCCAGTAACATTTTTAGAGCATCCTTTCCCCTCTAATCCAGTATCACACATTTACATTTCTTTGTCCTGTGTCTTCAGCCTCCTTTTATCTGGAACATGTCCTCAGCTTTTGTCTTTCATGACATTGATATTTTTTAAAAGTATATTTCAATTGTCTTGAAGGTTATCCCTCAAGTTGGTTTATTTTCTTTTTGTTCGATTCAAGCTCTCATTTTTTTTAAAAAGATTTTTTTCATTTATTTGACGGAGAGAGAGCACAAGCGGGGGGAGTGGGAGAGGAAGATGCAGACTCCCTGCTAAGCAGGGAGCCTGATGCGGGACTAGATCCCAGGACCCCAGGATCATGACCCGAGCCAAAGGCAGACACTTAACCGACTAAGCCACTCAGGTGCCCTTCAAGTTCTCATTTTTGATAGGAATGGGTTTTATGCATTTTTTTTTAAAGATTTTATTTATTTATTTGACAGAGAGAGATCACAAGTAAGCAGAGAGGCAGGCAGAGAGAGAGGAGGAAACAGGCTCCCTGCCGAGCAGAGAGCCCGATGCGGGACTCGATCCCAGGACCCTGAGATCATGACCTGAGCCGAAGGCAGAGGCTTAACCCACTGAGCCACCCAGGCGCCCCTATGCATTTTTTTGAAGGTGAAAATCTGTGTCCTCTATCTTCACCCAACACCATGGGCTCTGGAGCCCATGAGACTTGGTTTGAAATCCTGCCTCTGCCATTTCTTGCCTGTACCATTTTGGGCAGGCAAGGTTACATACCTCAGCCAGCATCTATATTCTCATCAGTAAGAAGGATAAAGATAATACCGATGCCTGAAGGCTATAGTAAAGATTAAGATTTAATGAATTTAAAGAACCTGAACCAATGCCTACCCCCTAAAAAGTGCTTGATCAGTTTCATTTTAAATATCAAATGACCATGCAATAGACTATTATTGCAAAAATTGAGTGGCTTTGAAGAATTGTTTTGGGCAATGGTAGCGTTTTGAGGTAGTGTCCTCACCTAATATGGGAGACTAGTCATGAAGCCATCTACTAAGCCTTTCCTGAGAATCTCATATATCTTAATAGACAGATCCCTGGGACTCTATCCAATACACAATCTCAAGCTGATAGGCACAAGGCCCTACTGAAGATGTTGGTAGATTCCAGACAGGCAGAGTGGCTAAATGAGGTGACCTTGTCATTCAAAAGGAATGAAGGTAATTGGGAATAATCTGTTGTGGTACTTGAATGTGTGCAACCTTGCTTTTCATGGATAATGCATGAGGTCTTGATGGAAAAATTTTTAAAATAATAATAATAAGAAAAACAGACATAGTAAGAAAAGGTATATAAATAGTTGTAAAAAACAGAAAAACTATCTGTAAAAAAAAATCATTCATCACCCATTTTTATTTATGATTCCTATGCCCTATGTGCCAGAAACTTAGAAGACATATAAGATACCAGGATATCAAGAGACATATACAAGACATATAAAGAAACATACAAGAAATCAGAATTAAGCTATATGTTTATCAGTGTATAAATGGACAAGTAAATTAAAATTTACCCAACAAAGAAATATCATCACATCATTAGAATGTTGACTAAAGAAGCTTTTTGCAAAAAACATCCAAAGTATGAGTGCGTTCATGTAAACTTTAAAAATGTAACCAATGTCATACATATTTATTGGACTACACAACTGCAGTAAGAGAATAAAAAATATAAACAGAGGGAAACACAGCAACCTCAGAAGAATAGTGATCTCTGGAAAAAAGTCAGGGGAATAGAATTAGGGAGAAATATAAGGGCTTACAACTCCACACGTAGTCTTTATTTCCTTATTATTATTATTATTTTTTAAAGAGATGAAGTAAATAGGCCAACATGTTTAACAATCACTGAATCTAGGTGGTCTGAATAAAGATATTTTCTCTACCGGCTCTTTACTGCTCCAAATGCTTCATAATAAAATAGAAAGCTCGAGGGGAACAAAAAAAGCCTTTCTATTCAAATGTAAGACTGTCCTCCTCCCAGTACCAGGGTCCTGGAACCTGTCCATATATTTCACTCAGCTGAGCTGTTGCTACAATGTGGGAAGCACTGCTATTTATATGTGTCTGGCTTTTTGGTAGGTTTATTTATGCCTGGACCATCTCTCCTCACTCACCCACTGTAACCCTCCGAAAGTAGGAAGCAGCGTGGTTCTGCACACAGTGGACGGGCTCCTTCAGAGCAGGTCCCCTCCTGGCTGCCAGAACTAGCAGTATCCTGGTCCCAGTTGGAGTTCAATAAAGCTCTGCTGGATGAGTGAGTTCAAGCCAACTTTCCCAGAGCTCTGCTATGGCAGGTTCATGCTGAGGGCTGCCTTCACGGAGTTTACAGACTAGAAAGGAGATAGAGACAGGGACCTCAATAGACGGGACAAGAGGATGCACAGCTGGAGCAGAGCCCAGGTTATTCATTTTGATCAAGATGGCAGGAGAACGGCCGACTGTGGATTTCCCACAGTCTGGTGTCTCTCTCTGGGGTGAGAGATGGCTTGTCCTGGAGGCTTGGCTAAAATAAGAATGTCTTTCCTGGGGGCAGTGACTCATCAAGCCCTCACCCCTCATCATCACATTGGCAGGCTGACTTTATCAGACTGGCCCCAAGACTTAGGTAGACCAAGAAAAGTCAGACTAATAGTGCCAAAGATTGGCTTCAGAGATAAGGGTAAAGTCTGGATATTCAAATGGAAGCTGGGAAGAATGGTTAGGGGGCAGGCTTTGGGGGGTCTTGACTGAAAGGCACCATGAGGACACCAAGTAGGAAAAAGGAGGGAAAGAAATAAGGTAGACAATAACAAGAAGGTGGGACAAGGCCACAGCTGTAGCGCACAGTGCAGGGAAGACAGATGTTGGCTGGTTCACCCATCAGAGGTTACACAACCTGTCCCTGTACAAAGGCCTCCATAACTTACAGGGTAAATTCTTTGTAAATGCCCACACATTGCCTGGAAGACAATGCTGCCCCCAGGAAGCCTCTTGGTTTCTTCCTTACCCCCAGTAATGGAGACAGCTGCCCCCAAGTTGGCCTTGGCAACTGTCTGTGCTGTCCCATGGTTGTTTAGGCTCAGACCGACCACACACTCTAATTGTGCCTCCAGTTGTCCACAATCCCCTCTAAGATGCCTTGCTTTACAGCTGTCTTGGCCACGTGGTGGATAGAAACAGTTTTGTTGAGGAGCTAGAATGGGTTTATAATCCTGCTCACACTTCGCAGAATACCTCACGCACATTCAGCATCCTTCCTTTCCTTCTGTTAGCTTATTCTTGGAGAGCTGTGTCACCTTCTCAAGGAAATCTTTGCCATGCTCCCTTCCTTCTTCCTGGATCAGCGTAGGAGGCCCCTACCCGGGGCTCCCACAAAACCTCTTTGTATGGCTATCCTTCCAATTACAACACAATATAGTATTTGTCTCTTTATGTGTCTCCTTATTCAGTCCCCCCGCTCCGTTCAGTTCCATCTAAGCTGTGTGTAGTACATGGGACAATGCTTATAATATTAGTTCAGTGGGAATCAAGCTAATGATAAGCTAGAGATTCCTGCTCTCTATTTGCTACACTCTGGCCCACTAGTTTTCTTTTTTCTGTTTTGTTTTGCTGTGTTAGGTACATAAGCAATACTTGAAAGCATTTTCCTTGTAGAAATTCAAGAGAAAGTTACAGGGCAAAAGGCACAAGTCTAAATGCATTTCCCGTACTCCATTCCCAACTCCCACTCTCTTCCCCAAAGGCTGCCACTGTTACCATCTGGGTTTGTAGTTCCTCAGAAGCTCTCGGTGCATTTCCCTAGGCATCTGCAAAGATACACATAAATGAAGAAATGTGCCATTTTGTTTGTGATACTGCATTCTGTTTTTTTCACGTAACAATGTTTTAGGTATTTCATGTCAGTGGGTTTAACCTATTGAATTTTTTTTAACTGCTACAGAGCAATCCAAAGAGACTGGGTAAGGGACTAGGACTGGTTTAAATAAGAAGGAACATATCACAAGATATTAGCCAGTTCACAGAATTTGTGGGAGGACGGGAGAGCTAGAGCCCGAAGCCACACAACAAGGAAAGACCCACCATACTCTATGTGTGCGTGTTTGTAGGATGCAGTGAAGACCCCCATTGCCACCACTTTCCAGTCGCCACGGTAACTCTGGGCCAGACTTCCAGAGCCCCTCCAATGCCACACTGAAGGACCCAGATGCCTCTTCCCCACACTTGCTAGAAAATTGCTCCCCCAACCCTCAAAGAACGTCCTCCTCTAGCACCAGCATGGTCACCTTTCTATCCTCAAAGGGACTGGGAAATAGAGTGATCTTTAAGAGAAGATCAAACCTTGGGTTGCCCAAACGAGCCATGAAACTACAGTGGTATACATCAGCAGTAAAGAGTTAACCGTTACACCGAAAAATAGATCTCACGCACAATAGCAGGAAAAACTGAAAATATGTAGGAACAAGCCATGTAATTTAATCAGAATCCTGGCTTTCAATATCCAGGTCCCATATGGAAGCAGAGGGGGTAAAGTCACTGACCACAGAGTTTGTCTTTTTTTTTTTTTCCAAGTTTGTCCTTTGTTACCATGCCAGGGAAAATGGAACATAAGTTCATGTTAGCACCTCTCATAAGCAGTAAAACTTGTTGATAGAATCATAATTAAAATGACAGGCGTGTTCTGGAATTAACTGAATGCTCACTTTTATGGAGGATATACTACAACGTAGACCTTATTTTACTGTCTAACTATATTCATCCTTAGTATCCCTCTATTAACTAACCTCCACCCCATTTACACACACACACACACACACACACACACACACACACACACGGGGGTGGGATGGGGGAGACAGACTCGCATATGGCTCTTACAGTATGACAGCATGAATAAAAGCTCAATTTTAAGAAGCATTTTGATAACTTCCAATGATCATAATACATTTACAGTGATCATATTTCCTGAACCCTAACTCAAATGCCCACTTTCAGAAAAAAAATTTCAGTACTTCTTAGTTTCATTGGTTTTCCTCTCCCATAGCCCTGAGTTCAGTAGTTTGGTGACAATTACTCGTACTGAGACTATTTTGCTGTGATATACATACCCTTTGAATTATGTTCACTCAAAGAACATCTGTTCCGAGTTGGGTGTGGACCTTGGACAATTCCTTTGGAATCTCCGAGTCTCTTGAAGACTAAAGAAATTACACACACCAAGCACAATGAGAGAACTGAGTGAGGTAATATATAAGAAAACATTTTGGGAGAGAGGGAGCTAAGCTGTCTGTGTGTGCAAAATTTCTTTCTTTAGGCAGAGCTCCTGGAGGCCTGGAGGATGGTTTTGTTATGATCATATCTGGTGGCTTGTCCCATGGCCTCACCCAGAACCTGGTACAGAAGCAAAACTAAGCAATAGTGCCACAGCAGAAGGCCGCCACCTGTCACACCCTCACACCCTCTTTTCATTTGTGGCACTGGGCTAGCTGTATGCATTGTCTCACTTGAAACCCTCAAAAATTCTTTTGTGTAGATATTATAATCTGCATTGTATAAGCTTAAAAATGATTTATTTATTAAATTAAAATTCTAAACACACAGAGTACCTCTCCCTACAAATCCCTCCAAAGAGAGTCTCATGGTACTGATGTCTGAAATTACACAACTAGAGAGGGTTTGGTTGACCTGAAGCTTTGATTGTTGTCTCTTCAGATGAAATGCTTTGAGAAGGGAATGGACTGTGCCTCTCCCTAGGGCAAGCTGGTTTGTCAGAGCGGCTGGGAACCAGGTTTGACGCAGAAGGGCAGAGACGGTAAGAGAACCCTTTGCAGTAGGGGAGAGGGATTGCTTTGGAGGAATTTGGGGGGGGGGGGTTGATGGATAAATGGACTTTTTCTCAGAACTCCTTAATCAAATAACCAAGCCCACTGGTAGAAACAAAATGGGAGAATGGGAAGGGGGACTGGAAAGCAGACCAGATGTTGAAATGGCCTATGGGATAGAGGTAAGAAGTCATCCATACAAGGATAGAGACCCAGAGACAGCCTCGGTGCAAGTCTAGAGACACACAGCATGTATACAATTTCATCTCTGAGGTACAAAACCCATCAGTCTTTAGATCCGAGTCTGCACTCACTCAACCTGTTAGGGACTTAGGTCTTCATTTCCTGCTCGCAGACAAATATTTTCCTCTTCTCCCATTCCTACTATCTTCCATCTTCTGTCCCGTAGCCAGCCTGAAAACAGGATGGAGGTAGTAGGTCAAGTTCTACATTGGAGTTTTATCTACTCATGCACTAGGCCACCCGCAGGCCACTGATCTGCCTAATGAGGGAAGCACAGTTAAAACAAGTTCTCACAGGAGTAAGAAATGAGCAGGCTCACCTTGCTCAACACATTACTCAAGAGTCCAGCTGGATGGGAGGAACTTCTCTTGGACCCAACCTTCCCATGCAAAAGGCTTCCATTTCCTGTTATGGCCATACGTTCAATCTGAAGGTGCCACTGTCAGATTTGAAGGGGAAGGGATTGCTCATCACACACTTTAAAATGGGACGACTGGGCACCTGGGTGGCTCAGTGGGTTAAGCCGCTGCCTTTGGCTCAGGTCATGATCTCGGGGTCCCGGGATCGAGTCCCGCATCGGGCTCTCTGCTCAGCGGAGAGCCTGCTTCCTCCTCTCTCTCTCTCTCTGCCTGCCTCTCCATCTACTTGTGATTTCTCTCTGTCAAATAAATAAATAAAATCTTTAAAAAAAAAATAAAAAAAAAATAAAATGGGACGACTCCACCATAGGCATTAATTTTTTAAAAACTAAAATCTAGAACTTTCTCACGGAGGACACAATCCCATTGCTCCTTTTTATGATGTTAAAAGCTTTATTTGTTACATGTAAACTGTTACAATATGCCACACTATGAAAAATCTCTTTGGGGGATTTTTCAATTTTTTATACCGAGAGTCTCTGAGAAGCCCAGCACCATACTTCGGACTTCACTGTCCACTTTAAAATTAGGAAAGTGGGGGGGGGTGTCCATTTGTTTGTTTACTATTGTTATCATTTAATTTTTTTTACAACTCTTCTTTTTTCAAATTCTACAATTATTTCTTTATTTTCCTTTTCCCACCTACAGCTGTTCCAAGCCATTTTCACATCCCACCTAGTCCAGGCCTTTTCTTGGTTGTTAGCCAGAATATATGTATTTCACTGACTTTGTGATACTTCTCCAAATCTTTCTGAGGCATGGAGTCTTCAAGGGTCTTAAGCTCTCCCTCCAGAGACGGGCTAGCGTTCTCCATCTCTCTCCCCTACCGCCTTCTTGAAGCCCTACCGGCCTTCCTCCTTTAGACCCAGAGTTGATGTTGATGAGAATGTTACTGAACTGTGCTTTTACTGTTTGCTCTGCCAGTTGAACAATTACACAATGCTCAAAAGCAGAAGTTCTGTCCAATATTTCGAAGCCATTACATCACTCTTCCAGGAGGAGTAAGCTGAGTAAGTTAACTAGCAACAGCTGTTACTGAACTGAGTGTGGGCACAAACATCCTCTGTGGAAGGGCAGTTCAGGGCCCCTAGAGGAGGAAGGACTGGGAGAGGGAGTTAGACCCCAGGCAGCCTAGGAAGTGAGGGTGGAAGGGGAGAGATCCTAACTATCCCAGAAAGATTTGCAGGACTACTATAAAGCTACATACCTGTGTTTCTAATTTGTCATTGAAGATAAGATAGACTAGGTAGGGATGAAAGGTAGGGAGGGATGAAAATGGCCTGGGGCAGCCCCTCATGGGAGAAGGTAAGTAATACAATAGTTGAAGGTCTTGATAGAACAGATGCTACAAGTTAAATAAAAGCAGTATACAAACAAATCCTAGTTCTCCCTGCGGTCCTCAATACAGAGACAATGGAGACAACTGGACAATGGAATTATCCAAAGTATGTGGGGCTTCCCAGAGAATCTCTTTGTAGAACAAAGTCAAATAATGGGAAAATGGGATCACAAGAGATGTGGCCATATTGTAATTGTTGACACTTAACAAATGCAAACTCAAACAGGATGACTACCTGCTTAAAACAAGATTAAAGAGGAAGCAGAGTCTCTCAACATGATACTCCAAACTCCAGAATATAACTGAAATCACTTGTCATACAAAGAACCGAGAAAATCTCAACTTGAATGAGGAAAGACAAATTGACAATTGCCAAAAAGAAGATGAGACAGAGCTCGGAGTTACTGGACAGGATTTTCAAAAGCCATCATAAAAATATTTTAACAAGCACTTGTGAACATACCTGAAACAAATAAATAGAGGTAGAAAATCTCAGAAAAGAAATGTAACAAAGAATTAAATGGAAACTTTAGAACTAAGAAACACAATAGTTGGGTGTGTGTGTGTGTGCACACGCCCACGCGTGTATGTGTAAATAAAACTAATATAGTAGGCCTATTTTTTTTTTTAAACTGGGGATGTGGAGAATTCATGAATATACAAAATACTAAGAGATAATGGGGGAAATAACAAGATGTACCAAAGCAATTCAGAGACTTACAAGGAAATGCTTTGGCTAGTACAAGGCTTGGATAAAACAAATTAGTTCCTAGGAAAATACAAGTTACCTAGGTTTTCTCTTAAAAAGAGATAGAAACTGGGGCACTTGGGTGACTCAGTCAAGTCAGACTCTTCGTTTCAGCTCAGGCTGTGATCTCGGGGTCTTGAGATTGAGCCCTATGTGGGGCTCTGTGCTCAGTGGGGCTCCGCTTAAGATTTTCTCACTCCCTCTCCCTCTGCCCCTACTCCCCACCCCCGGCCCACATTCTCTCTCTCTTTCTCTCAAAAAAAAAAAAAAAAAACAAGACACAAAACAAAACAAAAAGAGATAGAAGAGATAGAAACTAGACCAATAACCTCAGAAAAAAGAATTGGCAATGATTTCAGATCCAAAAAAATGTTCAGATATCAAGAAAAAATGGACAATTAGCTTTAGAATGTGCAACAGGTGAACTGTTTTTAACCTTTAAGGAACAGATGCCACTTTATGCTCTACATCATTTTAGCTATTCCAGAATATAAGGAATGCTATAAATACTTCCAGACTTCTGGGGTGCCTGGATAGCTCAGTTGTAGAGTGTGCCACTCTCAATCTTGGGGTGTGAATTCAAGCCCCATGTTGGGAATAGAGCTTACTTGAAAAAAAAGAAAATACTTCCAAATGTTTTACTGTGGTAAAAAATGCATAATGTAAAATCCATCATATTGAAGTGTACAGTCCAATGGCATTAAGAACACACACCCTGTTGTGCAATCGTCACCACCATCCATCTCCAGAACTTGTTCATCTTCCCAAACTGAAGCTGTACCCATTAAACAGTGACTTCTTATTACCACCCCCCACACCACACCCCCCACACCTCTTGGCCCAGTAATCACTATTCTACTTTCTGTCTCTGCGAATTTGACTATTCTGGATACTTCATAGAAGTCGAATATCACACAATATTTGTCTTTCTATGTGTGCCTCGTTCCCTTAGCTTTTTGTCTTTGAGGTTTGACCTCATCGTACCATATGCCAGATTTTCATTCCTTCTTAAAGCTGAATAATACTCCACTGTATGTATTACTACGTTTCCTTTATCCATTCATCCATCGGTGGACATTTGCGTCATTTCTACTTTTTGACTCCTGTGAGTAATCCTGCTATGAACATTGATGTTTAAATACGCATGAGTCCCTACTTTTATTTATTTATTTATTTATTTGACAGATAGAAATCACAAGTAGGCAGAGAGGCAGATAGAGAGAGGGGGGAAACAGGCTCCTTGTTGAGCAGAGAGCCTGATGCGGGCCTCAATCCCAGACCCTGGCATCATGACCTGAGCTGAAGGCAGAGGCTTTAACCCACTGAGCCCGAGTCCCTACTTTCAATTCTTTTGAGTCTGTACCCTCCAGATTAGTTTTTAATATATTTTAAATTGACCTTCACGCAAAATATCTGAAGAATTCCTATGAAAGCTGGAGCAACACAGGGTGGCCACAGTCAAACATAAACATTGTTATTGTTTTGGAAGGCCCAGCCAAGGCATATGGACCAAAACAGAAAAGAAGTATTAATGCTGAAAAAGAAGAAGTTGGCAAAATTGTTCATATGTGTGATGTTAATTTATAACTGAAAAACCTCAAATTGATTCAACTGAAATTATTTCAGGAAAAAAACAGATTTTCAGTGTATCCCAGCGGTAATAGAATATGAAATGAAGAAAAGTAAGCTGTGGACAATACCAGGGAGCAAACCTGACATATACTTAAGAAGAGGGTGATTTACAGGTTAACAGGTAAAAATTCTTGACTGAATGATTATATAACAGCCACTTTAAGACTTGTGCCTGTCTTGACTAGGTGGTGAACTGTGTTCCTGCACCACTCAGCTACCCTCTACTAGTGCAAAACCTATGGCACCAAAGTTATTTACAGGTTTGTGTCCTCCAATAGTCTGGGAACTCCATGGATAGGGATGGAATCGTATTTCTATTTGAACTGCCTGAATCCAAGAGTTTCAAACTGACTGAAGGGCCAGATTTGCTTACCAGTGTTTTGTTTGGCCTGCCCGCTCACTTTTTTTACATTTAAATTTACATTTCTTTGGGTAAGGTATGCATTCTGCATTTCACCATCGGATTGATCACTCTCTATTACAGCCTGATTCAGTCTTTTATATAATCAGCCTTATTTATACTACTTATTTATACTAGGATTTTATTTCTCCACCACTGCAGGAATCCAGTGCACTTTCATATACAGTATACATGTTCAAAAAATGTTTTATACATTAATAATCACTGTTTTCAAACAGAACGCCTCACAGATGAATTCTGGCACTTAAATATGTAAATTAGACTTGGAGTTCTGGAAGGGATTATTTCCAAATCAG